>NC_135422.1:2887800-2992800 GCF_051991245.1 Festucalex cinctus
TTACAGTTAAAGATAATAAATATAAAGAAAACAAATCTCAAATTTGACTTACACCAGCAATCTATATTCATTTTACGTTTTTTTTTGTTTTTTATTTTTAATGTATATCCATCCATCCATTTTCTGAACCGCTTACTCCTCACAAAGGCTTTAATTAATATATTGCATATGCATTAGTGCAGGCCTCAGTATGATATTATCGTGCATATGCATAAATAAATATAATATGCTATATATAGCTAGAGAATAATTAGGCCTATACCTTATTAGCCTATATTAAAAATAATTATTAAGTAGCATAAATGTTATTGACTGCTATTTATTTTAGTGTACCCTTTACAATGCAACAAATATCGATACATTGACCTATAAAATCTGAATGAAGTACATATTAATATACAGTGTGTACTTTTTTTTTTTTTTTTTTTTTTTTTTTAAATCCCAGGAGAAAGGAAACCCCCCAGTCCGCTGAGCAAGCAGCAGCAGCAGCATGAAGACTTGAACAGTGTGCACGGACTCAGTCTGCCTACCTCATCGTCATAACCAGCTTGATAATCAGATTTAACTGAACTCATTTCATCCCCCCCCAGTAAGTCTGAACGCAATCAAACACGGGCCTCTCTCTTCATGTTGTGGATGACAGTAAAGCCTAAAACAGGCTTGACGGCCTGAATGAATGTAAGCTTGCATGGACGCATCGGTGCGACGCAAAATATATATTTTGTCATTAAAAAAAAAAAAAAAAAAATCTGCATTTCCAGTTTGTCATTGAAAAAGAAGTTGTTAAATGTGTCACATGTGTGCCCTCAACTCCATTCTGCAGTAATAAAAAAAAAAGTTTAATTACAAATATATTTTTATAATTTCATTATATTAACTCTTTGACTGCCACACGTTATTAAAAAAACAAAAAAAAAAAACAACGAAAAAAAAAGCCGATTTCGATCATTTTAACTCCTCTTTCAAGAATAAAAAAATATATATATTGTTTGCCTTCACTACATATACAATGTGGGTATATGTCGTTGTTGGCAGTAAAAGAGTTAAAAAGTAAAAAAAAAAAAAATAAATCTGCATTTCCAGTTTGTCATTGAAAAAGAAGTTAAATGTGTCACATGTGTGCCCTCAACTCCATTCTGCAGTAATAAAAAAAAAAATTTAATTACAAATATATTTTTATAATTTCATTATATTAAGTCTTTGACTGCCACACGTTATTAAAAAAAATTAAAAAAAATTAAAAAGAAAAAAAAAAGCCGATTTCGATCATTTTAACTCCTCTTTCAAGAATAAAAAAAAATATATATTGTTTGCCTTCACTACATATACAATGTGGGTATATGTCGTTGTTGGCAGTAAAAGAGTTAAAAAGTAAAAAAAAAATAAATAAATCTGCATTTCCAGTTTGTCATTGAAAAAGAAGTTAAATGTGTCACATGTGTGCCCTAAACTCCATTCTGCAGTAATAAAAAAAAAAATTTAATTACAAATATATTTTTATAATTTCATTATATTAAGTCTTTGACTGCCACACGTTATTAAAAAAAATTAAAAAAAATTAAAAAGAAAAAAAAAAGCCGATTTCGATCATTTTAACTCCTCTTTCAAGAATAAAAAAAAATATATATTGTTTGCCTTCACTACATATACAATGTGGGTATATGTCGTTGTTGGCAGTAAAAGAGTTAAAAAGTAAAAAAAATAAAATAAATCTGCATTTCCAGTTTGTCATTGAAAAAGAAGTTGTTCAATGTGTCACATGTGTGCCCTCAACTCCATTCTGAAGTAATGAAAAAAAAAAAAAAGTTTAATTACAAATATATTTTTATAATTTCATTATATTAAGTCTTTGACTGGCACACGTTATTAAAAAAAAATAAAAAAAAATAAAAACGAAAAAAAAAAGCCGATTTCGATCATTTTAACTCCTCTTTCAAGAATAAAAAAAAATATATATTGTTTGCCTTCACTACATATACAATGTGGGTATATGTCGTTGTTGGCAGTAAAAGAGTTAAAAAGTAAAAAAAATAAATAAATCTGCATTTCCAGTTTGTCATTGAAAAAGAAGTTGTTCAATGTGTCACATGTGTGCCCTCAACTCCATTCTGAAGTAATGAAAAAAAAAAAAAAGTTTAATTACAAATATATTTTTATAATTTCATTATATTAAGAAGTAAAAAAAAAAAAAAAAAAAAAAAAAAAAAAGGCTTTTGCATGTCTTGATCAATTAGATAAAGAGATCTAAAAAAAGAAAAATGGAATCTGATTTTAGAATTTGGGTTCTGAAGCATTTTCTGGCATCACTTGTTTTCCAGCTGGTCTTGCACTTCTTCCCTTCTAATGGCCTGCACATTTGACCTATAGGCCTCATCTAGGAGTATATAGGGCCAAAATGTGAGAGTTTCCTGGCATTCTAATATTTGTTGGCGATTATCTGGGTGCTTAGCTGGAGGAGCACTCAGGTGTAACGCAGCCCACCTTTCCACCGAGTTGTGCACATGCATGCAAGCAAGCCTCGGCGCCTTCACTGATCTTATCTGACTGGTAATGAAAGCTGCTGGTGATGGGAATCGAAAAAGCGGCGAGCTCGAGAGAGCTGCATGCGGCAAATACAACAAATGTACTCACAAAAAGCTTCTCCAAGTTCCAGAATATCAAATTTGAAGTATTTTCCTCATAACGGTCCCTCCTCCTAAACTGCCATGTTTGCTCTGTGGTCTTCTTTGCGCTTTTTTTTTTTTTTTTTTTTAATAGACCCGCTCAGCGTTTATGAGGGCTTGTTGTCTGATGTCACAGCTAAGTTATGCTCGTTTCTATATGCCAATGTTTTTTTTTTGGGGGGGGGGAGTGAACAGAGTCTGTTCAGTGCAGTTCAAATGTTTATGAAAAGGCTGAAAATAGAGATGGAAAGGTGGCTTACATTTTATTTTTATTTTTTTCTCCCTCAAAGCGTTATCAGTGTGTTCAGTTAAAATGCCATCTGTTGAACTGGTAATACGCACGCGCGCATTGCCCTTAAACTTGAAGCCACTTTTTTTGTGCTTTTGACATTCAGGTGACCCGCACACCTGAATTGAGGTGTTGGCCTTCTCTTCTGCAAACAAAACATGCATGATTGTGAATTAAAGCAGGACTGTGTGGTCAGGAAAGAATGTGGTTGGTCAACTAACTCATCATCGCGGTTGTCATCGTTCTTGTGAAACAAATAAATAAATAAATCAGGGTGTTATATAATCATGGCAGAGAAGCGTTTTAAAAGCAGCGAAGAACCAGTCTGATGCATTTTCTTTTCTTTTTTTTTTAATGATTCCAAATAGGGGTGTGAATTGTCTCGTACCTGACGATTTGATTCGTATCATGATTCTTAGATCACGATTCGATTCAATACCGATTAATCCCGATACAAATTTCTCAGTCGATTGTTATGCGATTTTTTTTTTTTTTTACTCAAATTTAGAAAATACCAACCAGTAAACTTGTACATGTACACTGTAAGATTTGTAAGAAAATGTATGTATTATTTATCTGAAACTTCAGCCATAACTGTGAGCCACTGTCTTTAACAAAACAGGTTGTAATCTGTTTTATATTTGAACAGCTTTGAAATAAAATATTAAGGCGTAATGTTCCATTAATTAATATAACACTATTCCATTATTACTCTTTGACTGCCAAAAGCGTTTAATAACGATTAGTAAAATCACAACGTATGCCGCCGTAAACGTTAAATGACGTCATCTACATTTTTTTTTTTTTTTTTTTAAATCAATGCGAAGTGCAACGGCGAAGTGCAGCGCGTCCTGGTCAATGGGGTGTGGAATCAAAAACACAAACTAACTATGGCCAGCGGATGGCAGCATTGTGTCTCTTTTCAATGTGCCGCCGGTGTATGAAATAATCTGATGAATGCTCGTAATCGGCTGGCACTGTTTTTTTATTATTATTTTTTTATAACGTGTGGCAGTAAAAGAGTTAAGTTATGAACCCTAATCCTAAGTAAGATGTTTTGTTGAATATTTTTCCATCAAAAATGGATGTTAAAAAATCGATTCGGCCGCCTATTGAATCGATTTGAGAATTAAAAATAAAAAAAATAAAAAATAATAATAAAAAAAAAGGTTACACAAGGGTTGAGGAACAAACTCACAACCTTGGGGAGCCTGCCACTCTACCACCTGAGCTATGCCTCTCCTACGGTTTGCTAGTATCCAAAAGGAGTTATAAAGATTTTCAGTTGACATAAGCGATAAACCAATATACAGTAGGAGTGGCATAGCTCAGGTGGTAGAGTGGCAGGCTCCCAAGGTTGTGAGTTTGTTCCTCAACCCTTGCGTAACTATTTTTTTATTTTTTTATTTTTTAATAAACTATAGTAAAATTTAGTTAAAATCTCTCCTGGCAAAATTTATTTAGAATTTCTGAGTAAGAATTAAAAATTTGTATTTATTTTTTTATTTTTTTAATAAACTATAGTAAAATTTTGTCAAAATCGTTCCTGGCAAAATTTACTTAGAATTTCTGAGTGAGAATTTTAATTTTTTTTTTTTTCTTTTTTTTTTTAACAAACTATAGTAAAATTTAGTCAAAATCTTTCCTGGCAAAATTTACTTAGAATTTCTGAGTGAGAATTTTAATTTTTAATTAATTTATTTATTTTTTAAATAAACTATAGTAAAATTTAATCAAAATCTTTCCTGGCAAAATTTACTTAGAATTTCTGAGTGAGAATTAAATTTATTTTTTATTTTTTTCATGGGATTGGCACATTTTTAGGCACACACTAAAAATACTTGGAGTAAAATTTACTCTGAATATTTCACTCTCTTCCAAGTGTAAATTTTACTCTGTTTAGAGTGGAACCAAAGAGGCTCTGTGAGAGTAAAATGTACTCGTCAAAATGTATGCATACGCAGGTCATAACATTAAACTCTATTAATGCACAATATGAGCTCTGAATCATGAGGATTTATGATACAATCATATTTTCCTCGGCTTCCGATTTGTATGAATAGTTCTGGTCGGGCCGCTGAAGGAAATGTCCCGCTGTTCCAATTTTATGGCAGCTTGTCGGATTTGGGGGTCCTCTCTATGCTGTGTTTTGTTGCCCCTGATTCCTTTCCTCCCCTATTTTTTTTTTTTGCAGCAGAGCCCCACGAGACTCACTAAGTCCAAACATTAGCACGGCTGATGAGCGTGCACATGCTCCCCTTGACTGAAGTCGCTGGTGTTTTCCCGGATACCACTTGGGGTTCAGAAAACACTCCTTCATGGTGGCGGGGTTACTTCCTGCGGGAGCCGCGATCATCAATCAGGGGCGCTCGTGATACCCCCCACTGTGTTTTCTGTGCTGGATGGACAGCAGGTGGGCCGTTTTGGATGGACGTTCCCGATGCTCATTCGCAGCAAAGGGACTTTTTTTTATCACTTTGTGTGATATTATCGTGTGCACCCTCGCATCAAGTGCAAAACAAATTTTTACGATTAAGTTAACATTGTTTGGATTCAAAACGTCGGAATTAAGAGCTTCATTAAAATGTCCCCATTGTAAAAGCGAATGCTCAGACTTTATTGATATTTTGAAAAAATATATTAAAATAACACATTGTTTATTATATGCAGTTGTTATTTGAAGTAGTATAGAACTGCACTGTACTGTAAGTAAAAAATTTGCTTTTACAAATATTTTCAAGATAATAATAACAATAATAATAATAATAATAATAATAATAATAATAATAAATCACTCAAATATTTTTTTTCTATAATGGCTCGGAGGAATTGTCCCACGATGTTCTTATATTTATGAATGAAATACGATGACAACACTTCTGCGGAGATCAGAATGTGTCCACCTGTACCTCAATCAAATACACCTAAATTGCGTTACAACCACCCGCGCCACAACTTAGACCTACTTTTAGCTGGTCGAAAATTGTAATTTCCTTTCTGACAGCAAATTGTCAGGTGCACCGAAGGTGTTTGTATTTATTTTTTTATTATTTTTTATTTTTTTACACGGAATTTACACCAAGCAGTTGTGCGGCTTTGTACCAAAATAAGGCCCTAAATGGTCTGTTTTTTTGTTTTGTTTTGTTTTTTTGCAACGCTGCATGCCCATCATGATGAGTGTGCTCTTATTGGTTGTTTTTCTTAGATACGATTATTTTATTTGATATTAATTTCCAGCACAAAATTGAGCCAGATATGGCTGATTTTTCACAGATCAAAATTTTCAAAGTTCGAAAAACAGTATTAACAAATATGAGAAAAAAATGATTTTATTTTTTTTTTATTGAAAACTCCCCTTTAAAATGACTGAGAATGATAAAAATATATATATATAAAAAAAAAAAACAGGCCTCCTCCTTATTTGTATTTATTCCACACTATGTTAAATGTTAACCTCCTCATTCTATAAAGTGGTTAATGTATTTTATCAGTTTTATGAACAAAACATTAATACATTGCTATTACTTTTTATTAAAACATATTTTCTGATGCATGGCAACAGTTTTGATGCAGCAGTAACTCATTCAGGTTCCCTGTGTTGTTTGACCAAAGGACGGACGTCTATAATTGGAAGGGATTTGCAAACTGACCGCCTACAAATTCTCCGAGCAGCCATCAAAAGACGACAGGGCTTTTCTCCAAAAAGCATCAACGGGCCTTCAAATCAAACTCAAATGATCCATCACATGTACAGTTTTTAGGTCACGTAGTTCAAACTTTACAGGATATAAGACTGGACTCGATGCATTTGTCATGATTTGTCGCGCCCTCGGCTCAAACTTCCCTTTTTTTGCGCCATTTGAAGCTAACCGGAGGATCATCTCAGGACAGGTGAAGAAGCACATCTCGGAAAAAGAGAAAGCGTCGGCCGAGCGTCACGTTGTCTTCCAAAGACGGCGAGTGTCGGCGCTTCGCGCTCGCGGATAAAGTTTCAAACAAATGGATTTGCCATGGCAACAGTTTATCCAAACATGTACAACAGTGGAACTTTTGGACAAGTTTGCTTCTGCTCATTGCTGCTGGCTTTAAGTAGGGATGTTCGATGCCACTTTTTTTCAGACCGATACCGATACTCAGACCCTCAGTACTCACCGATAGGGGTGTGCCAAAAAAATCGATTCATAAAAGAATTGAGATTCTCATTTATGAATCGAATCGAATCGATATTAACTCATTCACTCGCCGCCATTTTCACATTTCGCAATCCCGTTCGCTCCCGGCTGTTTTACTGGATTTTGACTGATTTTGCAAGGCCCACAGAATATTGTGTTCAATTGCTATAAAAGCATGGAACCAAAAGAAAGATTAAAGTCTCTTCTTTCATCAGGAAAAAAAAGTATGTTTCTATCTGTTTCCGTTTTGCAGCTATTAGCATTAGAAGAGAGCTAAGTTTCATCAGTTTTCACAAATCTATTTACAATTCTAAGTAATTGAGCTTTTTTTCAACATGGCCCTGGTTGATCTCCTTTGCTCTGCTGCCACCTGCTGGCCGTTTGTGTAATAACTACCATTTCTGCAACCGTTCCTTGCAGTTGAGGCTGCATCAAAGGCTTCTGTATGCTCTAGCATAAAAACAAAAAAAAAACAAAAAAAACGTATAAATACGTCTTTGGGACGCTTAGAACATTAAAAAAAACGTATTTATACGTTATTGGGAGCAAATGAGTTAATATCCAAAAATCGATTTTATTTAAATTAGAAATGAAGAAGAAGAGGAAAAGGCAGTTGTAGCCCACATGCAGTTTTTGTGGAAAAAAGGCATTTACAATACAAAATTAATAAATGTTTAAACAAAAACAAAAGACACTTTAATGTCTCTATTTGTCATTTTGTCTTGCAAAGCAGACTGGAGTAGATCATGACAATTTTTTTTGCATATCTGTAAATTGAAGCAGAAATCATTTGTCAATCAAATCATTTTGAATCGAAAATCGTTTGAATCGAGAATCGAAAAATCGATTCTGAATCAAATCGTAGACCCAAAAATCGTAATCGAATCGAATCGTGAAACAGTCAAAGATTCACAGCCCTACTCACCGATACCAACTACATTTTGACAAAAAAAAAAAAGTCGATAAAAAATATTTTTAAACAAATATATTTCCTTTAATTTTGACAAAAAAAAACAGCACAGTCACACTTCCATCGTCTTAATGCTCAAAATAAAGCACAAAAATGCTCTTTTAGTTTCAGATTCCCAATTTTGAAGTATTTCCAAACCGGTGAAGTTTTGGTGAAAAACTGCTGCAAGCTAGCTAGCGCCACTTACAGGCAAGGAGGACTCACTTCACGTCTTCCCCCTTGTACTCGTCCGCGTCACGAGTACTCGAGTACTTGAAAAAAAGGCTGGTATCGGCCCGAGACCGATACCTGCTATCGGTACTCGCCCATCCCTAGTTTTAAGTTGTGACAAAGTGTATTGAGTTAGAGGAACATGTTACATTCATATATGCAAAGTGCATAGAACAAACATTATTGCCACCTTTCATAAGGACTTGTACACAAGGTGGCTTTGGAAGCCATTCATTTCCCCTGATTCATTTCTTGTAAGTTCATGTCAACGTCTGCCATGCAATTCATCTGCTGTTTACTTTTTTTTTTTTTTTTTTTTCCTTCCGACTGCCTATCCCCAAAGCTTCCAAGCGGGCAGTGTTACCGCTCTGGAGTCTGCAGGATGATAAATGTGTCTTCACCATGTTCCTACTTGCACCGCCAGCTCACCACATCAACCGGATGCTTGAGAAGGAGGCCAAAAACGGGCCGAGACGCGACATGAGGACACACAGTATGACTTTTTCCAAATGGAAACGTGTCATTTCAGATTTGATCTCCAGAGGTTCCGGTTTTCACGGTTTTCGCTCGTTGGTCGTTTACAGCGAAATGAGCAGAAGGAGAACAAGCGTGTTGAATTGTGAAACTGATACGGACTGTCAATATTGACATTTAAATTGAATGATAATTAAACACAGACCTTGTTTGGAGCATTTTTAGGACTAACGAGATCCGACATTATTATTTTTCCAGGATGCCCCATCTGTAAGTTATTTTAACATATACTTCTTGTTTAGTGCTAGCAAGTTGATTTCATGTACATTACTGGGTCAAATTCTTATTAGGTTATAATAAGATGGTGACGTCGCTCACAAATATGCAACAAGACAATCAGCGCTATGTCTTACGGTTTAGGAAGTAAAGTTCTGTGAGAAAAACATTTGGACCCTAAAAATGAGTAAATAAATGTTTCTGTCTACGGAAGTAAGATTTAACACAATATTAATATGCTTAAAATATTTTCCACAACAGTACTTGCATTAAAACCACTATTGGACTTAAAGTTTCCTATTTATATTGTCATGATCATGTGAATTAAAATAATAATAATAATAATAATAATAATAATAATAATAATAATAATAATAATAATAATAATAATAATAATAAATACTTTTCCAGTATGTGTGGCTTGAAATAGCAATTTATAAACTCCCTGTTGTTATTTAAAAAACACATATGATTCAGCCTTGAAAGTAACAAAAAAGTAATTAAAAAAGTAATTTGTAGTCGTTGACATTCTGATAACAAATATATTTAACTCACTATTAAAAAAAATATATATGGATGGGCGAGTGTATCGGTTTAGCCATGTTGCGATCAGGAGAAAAATGCATATGTCTGACAGATGCCCATTAAAATATATATCACCGCATATTTTGATTGGGACTGTTTCTAGCCACATGATATATATTTTTTTATTTCTCAAAAAAAAAAAAAAAAAAGTCAGTGGATTATTACATTCATTTTATTAATTTATTAATTCAAATTATTTAATGGAAAAAGATATAAATTTGCCATTAATGGAAAAAAATGCTAAAATGTGATGTCTTTCTTTAATCTGACATGTTTTTCTTTTCTTTTTTTTAAATGGTACGTATCAAAATTTTGGTGTCGGTTCCTGGTATCGGTATGAAAAAAAACTGGTATCGAACACCCCTTAAAAAAAAAACATCCATCTAAATAAAGCCTTATTAACTCATTTATTCCCCAAAACATATAAATACGTTCTATTTTAAATATTACCAATGCTCCCAAAGATGTATTTATACGTTTTAGCTTTGATGCAACCTCTGAACTGAAAAGAATGCTTGAGCAACGGTAGTTATTACAAAAACGGCCATCAGATGGCAGCAGAGTATAAGAGACCAAAACGCTCTTTTCCCTAACAGTTTTAAACAGATTTGTGAATAATGATGAAACTTAGCCATATACCAATGCTAATTGATGCAAAATGGAAACAGAAATACATTTTTTTTTCCTGATGAAAGAAGAGGCTCTAATCTTCCATGTTTTTATAGCAATAGGACACAATATTCTATGGGCCTTGCAAAATCAGTAAAACAGCGAAAATGTCCTGGGAGTGAATGAGTCAATTAAGTGAAATTGTCACCTTTCCCACAAACGAGATTTCGTGCTAGCTTAAGAAGCTTCGTTATCAACCGAAAGAGGCACGTTGCTGATGCCTGCAAAACCTGTTTTGTTTTTTTTGTTTTTGTTTTTTTTTTGCTCTCGTTCGAGACTTCACGTCCTCGGCGGGATCAGCGGTGAATTCTCCCACTCTGCCGTGAGTTGAGGAGATAATGCAACAAAAGGTAAAAAGGTAAACAACGGCGTAGGTCATTAATCAAGCTTTCCACTGTGCCCTGCTGCCGCCGCACCTTAGCTGGTTGTGACAACAGTACCAAGACGGAGCGGCCAGCCCACATCAACTCTCATATTTTAAGGTACGTTGGACGAGCTCAAGTCTAAATAAACACCAACTTACGTGACCTCTTGACTTTAGAAACATCCGGGATGCAGTTAAAACGTGTATAAAACTGTCTTGACTTTCCCCACATTGACAGTATAATCAGAGTCAAACAAGACAATATTTTTTTTTTGTTTGGCCGCTTCATGAGCGGCCAGGATCTGCCAAAAAAAAAAAAAAAAAAAAAAAAAAAAAAAAAAAAAAAAAGGCCACGCTTTGAAGACGGCAGTTGTGGAGAGAAGCATGCTGCTTTTCACTCCGACGCGCTCGCACGCAGCGTCGACCCAAAAGGCCTGGCCGCTAATTCGGCATGGCCAAAACACGACTTGAAAGCCAACGAAGGGTCCGATCGAGCCACCGCACTTGGAAACGGGAGCGCAGCTGCGCTCGTCATGACGACATCACGACGACAGGAAAATACTCGACAGCTTAAACAAGTGAAAGACGAACATTCCCGAGGGATCCGATTTAAAAAAAAAAATACGCCTCGAAGGAAGCCAGTTTGTTGGAAACGCCGCCGCTCAGTGAGCATCAATAAAAAAAAATGTAAAAATAATTACAAGCGTTTGGTTTTCCCTTCTTGTGTGTTTTTCAATGACTGATTACAAAGAGGAAAGATCGGAAACAGAACTTATCATGTACAACATGGACAGACGCCTATAATAGAAAGTGAGCTCATTGTGAACAGTACTCAGAATTCATACGGTTGTACTAGCAAGTCAACTCTTATGTCCTCTCGTGAGTCAGCAGACGACAGCAAGTGGCAAAATGGCCGCCTTCTGATATTGATAACAACTGCGCGATTTTGCTGCTTTACTCATATTCCACTAACACAATATTAATTAAAATACCGTACAGTCAAACCTCGGTTTTCGAACGTAATCCGTTCCAGAAGGCTGTTCTAAAAGCGATTTGTTCGAAATCCAAAACAATTTTTCCCATTAGAATTAATGTAAATAATTTTAATCCGTTCCAAGTCTAAAAAAACTTTTTCCAAGTTTTTTATTTTTTATTTTTTAACTATTTTACACCATAAACTGCACTGTAAACTGTTGACCATAAATAAAAAAGGGTAGAAATAGACACTGTTTTATTTAGATATCCTATCTAAAATGATGAAATAAAGAAAATCCAAACTTTTTTTTTTTAAATTCAATAGTTCTGCGCACTACTTTCCTCTTTTCTTCACCAGCTTTACCACTTGCACTTGCTTTCTTTGGACCCATGATTAGGGGCTAATACACGATGCAAAACTACAAAAAAAAGATTTTCGTAAATAACAATGACCAGATCTGCTCCGAACGAACTTTGAACACGAATGTGCGACGGAGGAAGCATTCGAGTTAGCTCGGCTCCCGAGTGAGTCTCGTTCAGGTTACACTGGGCTTTTTTCAGTTTGGTTGAGAGCCGAATTTTTGGACGAGTTCCGAGACGTAAAATTCTCGAATTTTCTGCTTGAAAACCGATTTGGTTGAGAACAGAAGCGTTCGAAAACCGAGGTTTGACTTGTATTTAGACTAATGGGGCGACATAGAACATATTATCCATCCATTTATCCATCCATCCATTTTCTTGACCGCTTATTCCTCACGAGGGTCGCGGGGGGTGCTGGAGCCTATCCCAGCTGGGTTTGGGCAATAGGCGGGGGGACACCCTGGACTGGTTGCCAGCCAATCAGAGACGAACAACCATCCACACGAGGGACAATTCGGAGCACCCAATTAACCTGCCATGCATGTCATTTGGAATGTGGGAGGAGTACCCGGAGAAGACCCACGCGGGCACGGGGAGAACATGCAAACTCCACCCAGGAAGGAGGCCGGAGCCTGGACTCGAACCCGAGTCCTCAATACTGTGAGGCGGTGCCCAAATTCGGTCCTCGAGAGACCTTATCCAGCCTGTTTTCCATGTTTCTCTCCACCAACACACCTGATTCATGGTCAGGATCGTTATCAGGCTCCTGCAAAGCTTGCTGATGAGCGAATCATTGGATTCAGCTGCGTTGAAGGAGGGAGACATGGAAAACAGGCTGGATGGGGAATCTCGAGGACCGGACTTGGGCACCACTGAGTTAAAGTGTGAGTACAAAATGTATTTTCATGTTTTATTTTAACATGGGGTCACTTCGCTTCACTCTAGCTATGTGAGTTGATTGTTCACAAGCAATCTATTTATGTAGACAGTGCATAGCGTATCCTGATTTTCATGCAGGCGCACGGCGAGCTGTGTGCCCGTTTGCCAAATTGGTGTTGTGGCGTAGCGAGGGCGTGTCAGCGGAATGACAATTTGGCGGCAGAAAGTCAGTCTGCACCTATTCGGGCCACGTCGAAATAGCGTCGAAGCTGCTCTCACATGATTTAGGTGAATTCGATCGGTGCACAGGCAGACTGATTCTGAGCTCCGCGGACGTGTGGTGGAGGTTATTGTATTACATTCATCAATAAATAGAACAATAGTGAGCATAAAGCCATCTAAATCAATTAATGTAACTATTATTATTATCATCAATCATTATTATTATTATTATTGTACATATACAGTAGCCAGCAGTTATCACTAGCTGATTTAATGACGGTACCCGCTTAAACGTTCTGTTGCCACACCGGCGAAGTACAATGACGATGCTCCGGATCACTGCATACTTTTTTCCGCACCGAGATGCCTCCATGCGGGATGTGCCACATTTAAAGGAAGTGAGCGGGAGCCGTTTTGATTGGTGGTGAATGAAGTCGTTGTGTTCACGTCCACAATGGCGCAAAACACCCTTTTGTGTGTGGAAATCCGTATATAATTGACGACGATTGAAATACATTGGAAAAAACAAACAAACAAACATATAGTTTTTAAATGAAGTGATTGGCTGGCCCTAATAATCAAATAAAAGAAAAAAATGTTTAAAAAACATAATAATAATAATAATAATAATAATAATAATAATAATCTATCATCTATCCATTTTCTTACCCGCTTATTCCTCACAAGGGTCGCGGGGGTGCTGGAGTCTATCCCAGCTGGCTTATATATATATATATATATATATATATATATATATATATATATATATATATATATATATATATATATATATAATGCTTTTGTGAATCTGAGGCGACATGGGAAATGATCGCTTCACCCATTGATGGCATCAGTAGCTCGCGCGGACAAAAGGTGAGTGTCAGAATGAAGGAGGAAGTGCTTTTTCTTGTCTTCCTGTTCTCAGTGGCTCAATAATGAGGAGGACGTATCCGTATCCATTACTAAGCTAACAAGGTTTCAGCTACCTCGGAGGCCTAAGTTGAAATCCAACGTCATCTACCTGACATGTGCAGGAGACAACAACAACAAAAAGGCACATGCAAGGGTTTCTGTTTTACTTAGGGTGACTTTTGGGGAATCCCAAATAATCAGCCATTAAAAGCATACATCTGCTTATGGATTTTTTTTTCACCGTGCCAACTTGGTGACACCAATTTAAGGAAGGAAAAGATTCCGGCTTAACTAATGGGTTCTTTATAAAAAAAAAAGTTAATAGTGAACATTTGAATATTATAATTAGTGTTGTTCCGATACCGATACTGGTATCGGCAGAGGTGCCGATACTGCATAAAAACAGTGGTATCGGTATCGCTGACTACTCACAAGTAACATGCCGATACCATTAGTTCCAACGCTAATATAGGATTTTGGATGCAGCATCTTGTGTCTTGCTGGTGCACGACATTCACTGATATGTGACATGTTCACTGCGTGCCGATCTAAGATATCCTATTGGCCCTTGAATGCTCTGAACCAATAGCAGGACAGCTTTTCCATGTTGAGGAAAAAAAAAAACTTAAGTATCGGTATGGTATCGGTATCGGCCGATACTGCAAAGCTGTGTATCGGTATCGGTATCGGTATCGGGAGCCAAAAAAACTTTATCGGAACAACACTAATTATAATAATGTCGTCACTAAAAAGCAGAAATATTTTACAAATAAATTGTACATATAGGCTCCTTTTATATTGACAAGAGACTAAAATATATAAACAGTATGTATTTTTTAATGCTAAAACTCAATTCTATTCAACTTATTAATTTCTCTGTACTCCCTTTGAATGACATCTGTTCCTCTTGTTGGTGCATTTGAATTTCATATTGGAGGATTTTCTAGTCTTAAGTTCTCCCCACATGTGGAGCAAGCAAAACGGCTTACTGACTTTCATCCTTGAATTGCAAGTCGCAAGAATCGAATTTGTCAATTTGGGTGTTGATAGTGAGCTTAAAAGGTGGAGCATCAGCGCAGGTGTTTGCCTTTTTTGGACCGGTACCCTTGCACAAGAAGTTTCTCATTACACACTGGTGAGGAGGAGGAGCTTAAGGCCTTGTGCATTCCTACAATGTTCTTAAGAGTGTGTAATTTTGGAAACTAAATTTAGAGGGGGGGGGGAAAGGCAAATCAGTTTTTATTCAAAGCAGACCTGACCCAAACACAGATTCACCACACTGTGGTCACATTTTAAGCCAACTCGTTATTTTGCCGTTTTCATGTTCAAACTGCAGCAAATCTGCCATTCCTCTGAACACGGCTTTAAAAAAAAAAAGGAGGAACAGGCGGTTGTCGATTTTTTTTTTTTTTTTTACCCCCCCAATCCCTGTGGGAGGTTTGCGATTATGATAATGTGTTGCAATGACAGTGTAGCAGCTGATCGGTGATTTTTAAGTGCCAGTCTTGCTTCATTCTCATTCGTGGGGGTCAACGCACGAGTTTATGTTGTTTGCTTGCAACTTTGCAGTAATTCCTTTTTAAGTGACTGATGCGCCTTCGAAATCCTTCAGATCAAACCGAGATGAAGATTTGAAGTTAGATTTCAACATTTGAGTTAATCCATCAACAATGCCAAAGCAGTGAATAAAGCCCGGGTCAGTGAGTGTGTTTGCTCTGTCCTGGAGTCAATATTAGTTTGTCCAGATAATGCCGCTGAAGGTTTTTCACCATGCTTAGGTTACACGCGGCTGCTTTTTTTTTTTTTTTTTTTTTTTTTTCCCACCAGAAGAATCGTTGCTTCCTCTTTCTTCTTCTTGAAAGCCTAAAACATCAGTAGCCATCTCAAGTGGCTGAAAGTTTTAGTTGATAATCCACCGTGTCACTCGGAGCCAAAGTAAGATTAATGGCAGGTGAACTCCGAGACACCAAAATCATCAGATTCAAAATGTAACGAGTTCATTCAATGGGTAAAATTTGCCGGTGAAATAATCACCTATAAAAAAAAAATTCCATGCCTAGTGCAAGTTTCGAGCCGCCGCTGTCAAACTCAAACAAAATTTGGATAATTTCACAGTTAGAAATAGTCGTCTTGTGCCGTGCGTGCGTGAACATGGCCGACATGATTCTTTGCCAATCAAAACAACTCCTTAAATTCGGCACGTGAGAGCCACATGTGCGACCCACCATTTTAAAATTATTATTATTGCTATTATCATTATTATTTTTTAGGATTATTAATATTATTGGTATGGTTTGGGTTGGGTTTGGGTTTGATTATGTTACTGTTGTCATGGCTTCGGTTTAATTTTGGTTTAGTTTGATTTTGTCCTCATGTTTCTTGAAGTTCAGTCATGATCTGTGTTTTGTTTTGTTGTCCTTGTTTACCTGTGTTTGCCCGCCTTCCCTCATGTGTCAACCAATCAGCATCCTCTGCCACTTGTGTCTTGCCCAGCTGTGTCTGATTGTCAATTAATGCACGTGTATTTAGTTTCTTGTTTCCCCGCTGTCCACGTAGATTCATTGTTGTTTCCCTGATGTCTTGCTTTGATTGCCTTTTGAAGTTCGTTTTTTTTTTTTCACGTCTGCCTTATTATTATTATTATTATTATTACTATCATTATGTGTAAGGAGCAAAACAGATATGTCACAAAAGGACGCTGCTCATTCAAGCATAAAAGTGACCAACTTACGACAAGATTCTTCAAGACTTCGGCCAGAAAGTTGACAACCAGATTTCATATTAACTCTTTCACTGCCACACATTTTCAAAAAAAAAAAAAAAAACATCCCCCACATTGCCAGGCGATTTCGAGCATTTTAATCCAAAAGATAAATTTTCTCCACAACAGTGACTTTGACACTCACATTTTTTTGTTTAACTCATTCACTCCCAGGACATTTTCGCTGTTTTACTGGATTTGGACTGATTTTGCAAGGCCCATAGAATATTGTGTCCTATTGCTATAAAAAGATTAGAGTCTCTTCTTTCATCAGGAAAAAAATGTATTTGTATCTGTTTCCATTTTGCATCAATTAGCATTAGAATATGGCTAAGTTTCATCATTATTCACAAATCTGTTTAAAACTGTAGGGAAAAGAGCTTTTTGGTCTCTTATACTCTTCTGCCATCTGCTGGACGTTTTTGTAATAACTACCATTGCTCAAGCATTCTCTTCACTTCAGAGGTTGCATCAAAGCTAAAACGTATAAATACATCTTTGCGAGCATGGTAATATTTAAAATAGAACGTATTTATACGTTTTTGGGCGTAAGTGAGTTAATGACGCTCTGTGAATTAAGGTTGATGCGACAAAGGCTTTGATCATTCACGACATCCTTGAAAACGTTCTATCTCAACAGATTTCATCAGATTCCGTCATGTTTCATTGTAATTTCATACACCGGCAACCCATTGCAAAGAGATACGATGCCGCCATCTGTTGGCCATAGTTAGCGGCTATTTTTGATTCCACAACCCATTGACCAGGCAGCGCTGCACTTAGACGTTGCGCTGCCCATTGCTATAAAAAAAATAATAATAATGTAGTTTGACGTCATTTAACGTGTATGGCGGCAGACGTTGTGATTTTGCTAACCGTTATTAAACGTTTTTGGCGGTCAAAGAGTTAAATGAGGTCACAGTAAGAGATAATAGCTGCCTCGCGCTACACTTCGTTCCAAAGATAGTTGGACGTGTCTAATTCCTGCATTGTTGCTTTGACCTCCTGTTGCATGCGACATATTTTTGGCATTTAGCTTTTTGTTGTTTCTGTATTCTCGCGTGCATACTAAAATATGCGACACCGCGCCCCGCATTTTCCCCAAAAAAAAAAGATGCCCGCGAAATGCGTTTGAAGTCTTTCTAATTGTTAACGAGCGCGTAGATTTCCGTCGACCTGGCCTAGCTTAGATGCCACCGCGCGATTTGCCCTCCAAAACCTTTCTCTCACCTCAGCCTGGCGCGATAAGCATCTTTAATGAATAGCTGCGTGCTCGAAGGAGCGCCGGCCGATAGCGATCGCTTCAGGACCGGTTGGGTTCAGCTCTCACTAACAATCAGGGAATTCCATCTTAACCATCTGGATGTCCTCCACAATGCCACACACTCAGAGATGGCGCTTTTGCAATGGGCCTACAACGTAAAACTTGGCACTGATTCACCATTCTGGCCTGACTCAACAACTCCAAGCTTGAACGCCCCCCATCACCTCAACACCCACTGTCGACTTCGGGATCTATTTGTCGATATGAACGCTGACTCTTTGTCGGCGCGTTCTGATCTCAGGTTGAGATAGCGCACGGGCGGCTAAGCGGCATAAAAAAAAAAAAAAAAAAGGAGGGCACCTGAGTGGAAAAAGTCCAAATGAAGCCCAAGCTCCAAGGAGGCTCCTTATCATCTTCGTGATCCACAGCAGAATGTGTATCATTTGTGAAATACTGTTGATACTGCAAATGAGCTTTAACTCATTTGGTCCAAATAACGTGTAAATATGTTTTTTTTTATGTTCTAAGTGTCCCAAAGACGTATTTTTTTTTTTTTTTTTTAATGCTAGAGCATACAGAAGGCTTTGATGCAGCCTCTCAACTGCAAAGAGCGGTTGCAGAAATGGTAGTTATTACACAAACGGCCAGCAGGTGGCAGCAGAGCAAAGGAGACCAACCAGGGCCATGTAGAAAAAAAGCTAAATTACCGTATTTTCACGACTATAAGGCGCGCCTTCAATGAATGACACAAAATGAATAAAGATCTGTTTTGTTATTTTCTCTGAGCTAAAGCATTAGCATTAGCTAGCGATCCAAGATGGCGGGATCTTCTGCGCATGCGCGTCACCGATCGCGCAGGGTCACCGATAGCGTCTTGACAGCGAGACCTGTTGCGGCTCAATATTGATCCATATATAAGGCGCATGTTCAGCTTTTGAAAAAATTGAAGGCTTTTAGGTGCACCTCATAGTGCGGAAAATACGATAGAATTTTAAATAGATTTGTGAAAACTAATGAAACTTTGCTCTCTTCTAATGCTAATTGCAGCAAAACGGAAACAGATAGAAACATACTTTTTTTTTTCCTGATGAAAGAAGAGACTTTAATCTTTTTTTTTTTGATAGGTTCCATGTTTTTATAGCAATTGAACACAATATTCTGTGGACCTTGCAAAATCAGTCAAAATTCAGTAAAACAGCCGGGAACGAACGGGATTGCGAAATGTGAAAATGGCGGCGAGTGAATGAGTTAATAGCTGTTGAGGTCTAATTGCGCTTCATACTGGAGTTTTGTGGGATTTGATAAGCAGCAGCAGATACGGTACTTTTTTGCAGTACATAAAATAAAAAAAAAAAAGTCAAAGCATCAGCGAGGGGGTGACTGCTGTCACACCTGACTGCGATTTTGAGAGGCTTGGCAACAGGTTGGCTCATCCTGTCATGTCGGTCGGAGTGAGTCGACGCCAGCAACGCAAGGTCGGACTTTCTTACCGCCTCGGGGAAGACAAGCCTGTAATTAGTCTTGTCTCGCTGCCCTGACAAGCTGTCAGACTTAAATATGATGTTTTTTAGCACTCTTTGCTAATACATAAAGCAACCGAACCCCCCCCCCAAAAAAAAAATGAATGTAATGACTTGAGATAAAGTGAGTTATTGCTGTGATCTCAGCAGACGTTGTCAGCGCAGCGATCAATCTTGTCAGCGCGCATCCTTTTTGATTGAAATGAAAAGATGTTTTCGTTCCCCTGGGAAAGAAAATTGCATACTTTGTTCACTGTTTTTTTTTTTTTTTTTTTTTTGTTCACTGGTTTTAAAGACGGTTGATCTGTCGCTAATGCACTTTGAGCACTTTGGGTGATCATTTAAAAAATAACTAAATAAATAAATAGTATTCACTGTCACGCAATATTTTACATTCAAATGATTGTAAATTGCAACATGATGTGTAATAACTAATTTAGTTGAATATTTAAATTAAGTTTAGGTAAGTAAGTAAGTAAGTTAAACAACTGAAAAGCAGATTTGGAACATGGCAAGGAAAAAAAAAAGAAAAGTTATGTTACATGTACTCATGTATTGTCCGCATATTGGACATTTGATTTTTAAAGCTTTGTGAAATAGGTTGGAAAAAAAAATCCATATCCATAAGAATGTATTTCATTTCCTTTGCCTTGGACATGTAGTTAATCAGCTATTTATATTTCAAATTATGTCATTGTAACATCAGGAATTTATTTTGCTCTTGGCTGCTCCCCGTATTTGTGACGATTAAAGGCGGGATTTGTCGTTTTCACTCAGGAAAATGCACTTTTTAAATACAGGATGGACACACTTTAACTCTTTCTCAGTCTACACATCTGGCTTTATGTTAATGTTTGGTGGTGATTTTTTTTCCTAAACACAAAATGGCAAAATACAGGCTGGGGGAGAGGTAGTGTATATATATATATATATATTTTTTTTTTATTATCCTTTTTTTTTTTATTATTATCCTGATCGATTATCCGTTGGTGTGGGGTGTGTTCATATTTTTTTTTCAGTTTCACAGTTTTTTTTTCCCCTCGAAATTCTGTTTGGAAAACTGTCATAGCTAGCAATTAAATGAATGTAAAACATGGCAGAATATCATTTTGTACATTAAATGTGGATTGGATTGGAATGGGGGAAAGAAAATCCACTTCCATTAAAAATCAGTATGTGTACCCTGCTTCAAAATAAATAAATAAATAAATAAATAAATAAATAAATAAATATTGCAAGCCAATCATGAAATCTGTTTGATCTCATTTTCATCAATGACTCCATTTTAGTTACATTGTGTGGAATGTTTTCTATTTGTTGGAATAAAAAAGTTTAGTTTTTTTTTGTTTTAGCCGTTTCAGTATTCTAATGACAAATGCTTTTGTTTGTCCCATGTCATATGAAGTGTCTCATGTGGCCATTTAAGAGGAGCTTATCCAAATAAAGACGAGGCAAAGCCAGTGATGAGACGCTGCTGAGAGAAAAGCTTTACCAGGTGTGACAGGTGTTGACCTGCCTTCACCAGGTAACTTCTTTTCACTCAACACTTTTGTCGATCGTTTTTTTTTTTTTTTTTATTTCGGCTACAACTCTTTTGTCCTATCACGGACATTAAAATACTGCATTTGAAACGCGGTCAGCACGTTTCAAAAGTTGGCTGCGAAGACGTCAATGAGCGTATCAGTCAATTCGGAATGAAACGCCGAGACCAGAGATAGGCTAAGCAAACACATTCCCACCCGCTAGTGAAAATGGATACGCTGTTGACCTGTCTACTGACACAAAAGCCATTCGCAAAGCTCAGGTGGGTAACCTTCCTCTTGCCTGAATCACTTAGCTAAATATTGTGAGTGTCCCGCTTTTATATCTTGGAATCTGTCTGTTTACGCTCAGAGTCAAAGGATGAGAAGATCAACACTCCTGCCAGTTGGGGGGGGGTTCAGTCACCTGCTGCTATTTTTAAATATATACTTTAATTTCAACGCAAATGTAGTTGAATTCATTGTTATCCAATAAAATTTGCAAGATAATATTTAAAAAAAGAATTAAATATTTTTTTTTAATATTTTAAGGTTTGTGTTTTGGGGACAAGCAAGCACGAGTACCTTTACCAAAATGAAGAGCTCATTGAATGCAATAACAAGCAATATCATATTGAAGTTTATTGAACATGTAAACATAAACAAATAGCAAGTAAAAATTAAGAGAAAGAAAATAAAGAAAAAAAATAAATAATAATACAAAAAAATCATAACAATCATTAGAAAACTTCAACTTCAAAAATATCATATTGCTTTACAATACATACATGCAGTACATAAAACTATATGCCATGATAGTGTTGTTTTGAGTTTACAAATTAAAGTAAAATTCTTTTCTGGATGTGCTGTGAGACTGAGACTGACTGAAAAAAAAAAGAAAAGAAAAAAAGAAAATTAAACTCCATTTGTCAGCACATCATCATGACTTTTATTTTCCACTGGTTGGGATGAACGTGTCTAAAATGTGCACTGGTGTTTTTATAAAAGTCCCGTACACACCCCTGAAAGATTAAGTCACATCTGCAGTAAAAAACAAAAACAAAACTCATATGTCTCTTCTTTTAGTCCTGCAAGCGAAAACATGCATTTTATCCTAATTGCTATCAACATTTTTTTTTTTTTTTTTTTTTTTTTTTTCTGAAGAGCTGCAAAAGTGCCAAAATGTGCTTTTCCCAATCTCATCTAATCTGACTGGGCTGCGGTCCAACTGATTGTGCAAAAGTTTTCCTACATGGGGGCACATTGACTATAAGCAGTGGAGGGAGGAATGACAAAGTGGGAAACATCCACTTGGGTGGTATAAGACGAATATTGGAACGCTTTCCGCACTCGTGCCACAAAAAAAGGCGAAAGCAGGAAAGATAGAAAGTATGAAATTTACTCTCTTTATTTATCATGGGGGGGGGGGGGGGGGGATTATGAGAAATTATGCTTCTGTACTCACTTTTCATTCATTTCTTCATTCGCAAATCTATTTATTTGATATAAATGGAAATGAGCGGATTATTCATTTATTTTTCGCTATTCAGGTTTGGCCCATGTAGTGCAGGCGTGTCCAAACTACGGCCCGCGGGGCCATTTGCGGCCCGCCGTCCATTTTTTAGTGGCCCGCCACATATGCTAAAAATGGCATTTGACTCAGTTCAAATCAAATAAACAAAACAAAAATGTTTGGGGATGGTCAAAGTAAGAAGGGAGGTTGTTGAAAAACACAGGTGCTATTAAAGGGTATTTTAGTTAACTAAAACTAACGAAAAAAAATAAAATAAAAAAAACAATTTCGTTAAGGAAATAAAATAAAAACGAAGATGCTTTTTTAAAAAAAAAAGAAAAACAACTGAAACTACATTTTATGTTTACAAAACTAAGTAAAATAAAACTAACAATAATTATAGCAAAAATGTCCTTTGTTTTAGTCTTTGTTCATTTAATGCACGAGCCTTTGGGGATGATTTTAAATGTGATTTTTAGTAGATTTATTTTGATATAAACTGGAATAATGACATCACACCCATGGTGTGTTTTTTTTTTTTAAATATTGCGCACTATAATACACAAAAAAACTAAAACTAATACTGAAACAAACTAAACTAAAACTAAGCATTTATTAAAGAACTAAAACTAATTAAAAAAAAAAACTAACAGAACCATGCTGAAAACTAATTAAAACTAACTAAATTTTAAAAAACAAAACGCAAAACAAAATAAAAACTAAAATGAAAAATTCCAAAACTATAATAACCCTACTGTCATATTACAAATAAATTGGTTTATATACTGTAGCATTTTTCTAAATATGCAAAAGCACAAATAAATTATTTGTACAATTTTTCGGACTAAACACAATTTCTCTTCATAACATGATGTGGCCCTTGCATCCTTCTGATTTTCTGTATGTGGCCCTCAAATGCAAAAGTTTGGACACCCCTGATGTAGTGTGATTTCCCCCCCAACTATGTATCACATAATCAATGTATCTTGAGAATGTCGCTATTGTTGATGTGCCTCATGCTTTGTCTGTGTCTCAATGCTAAAGTTGGCAAAACAACACTGACGTATTTTTCACGATCGTCTCGCACTTCATTGAACTTCCCAATAAAGTTTTGTCCGTTTTCTGCTACATTTGTACCACAACAACAAAAGATGATCTTCACATCTGTTAGGAACGCAGAGTGGTCAGTGTTATGTTGTAATATTTTCCTCAAGTCTGTAGTGAGCTCCGTTTTTTTCCCCCCAAGGACATTTAGCTTAATCCATTTCAGCTGTCTTCATTCATCGGGGTAAAAGATGCCCAGCTCTGAGTTTTGTTGGTGAAACTGCAAAGCTGTTTTTCATAAGAGTTAAATATCTGCTAAGAGTCTGGGCGTGTTCCCCGTTTCAAAAATGAGGAGGAACATTTCCTGGTTGGTGGTGCTCGGTGAGAAGCGGCCGCTTTTATTACCTTCTCCGACGGCAGTTGCGCAGCAGCATCGAGCCCAAGAGAATAACACGCCATCATCACGTCCAGAACAGAAAACGTCCCAGAGCATGAAAAAAAAAAGAAAGAAAAAAAAAAAGACAAAAAACCACAAACAGCAATTCAATCTGTTCCACTTTCATAAATCATTTATTATGTTATTTTTAACAAATCAAAATGAAGGTTGCGATTTTGGAAGACCACATATTTCTGGTACCTCCAGTAAGCTATGTCAAATATTTTTGAGGAAAACATATACATATATACCGTATTTTCCGCACTATAAGGCGCACCAAAGAGCCTTCAATTTTCTCAAAAGCTGACCAATGCATTTTATAATCCAGTGCGCCTTATATATGGATCAATATTGAGCCGCAACAGGTCAAGACGCTATCGGCGACCCTGCACGATCGGTGACGCGCATGCGCGGAAGATGCCGCCATCTTGGATCGCTAGCTAATACTAATGCTTGACCTCAGAGAAAATAATAAAACAGCTGTTTATTCATTTTGGGAGTGAATGGAGTTGTCAGAAAGCTGGTTTATAATCTATTAATAAAGTTTGACTGACCTATCTGACTGTTTTGTTGACATTCGCTTGAGCGCAGCACCATCTAATGGATGCATAACGTAACCCCAGCCTCGACTGTAGCGCCTTATATATGGAAAAAGTTTGAAAATATGTCATTCATTGAAGGTGCACCTTATAATGCGGAAAATATGGTATATACATATAGAATATACTGTTCAGCACACCACATTTTTTTTTTCTTTTTTTTCTATTTATTTATTTAAAAAGCGTGAAATTAATTCAAGGTATGTGTTGACATCACTCTCACTTATTAATGTGAAAAACATTGGGGACAAATATGTGATGTTTTTGTGATGAAAAGTTCCAGTCTTTACACGTAGCCTGCCCGACTCCGATTTTTCATTCTAATAGCGTTAACGATGCACATATTTGAGCGCCGACTTCCTTTTCAAAATAAGCCATTTATATGTCATCCTCATCATTTTGGGCTTTGACTATTTGGACAGCTTTATTCCTTTTGTGCTTCCCGCTCTCAAGCCGGCTGCAAGAGTGCAACGAGGTGCAACAATGCCGGGTATTCTCCTCTTGGAACACTCGCTATGAATCAGGGCAAAGTTTCAGCCGAGGCTCGAGCGCGTGCGCGCGTGTCTGCGTGTGTGCGCGCGCTGGACTGCACAGTGCATATCTGGAGACCACACAAGTTCCATAAGCATGTCTAAATCTCTCTGCTGCCCTCTATCTTTGTCGGAACACGTCCCTGAGGGATGAGGTCACAAGTTCAATAACAGCGGGGAACCTGCATGAGGACGAACACGTCGTTTTTTGCCACTAATTATCCATTCTGGACTCCCCTGTCAATTACACAGTTACTTAAATATGTATTTATTTGACTTATTCCCATTAAAGGTGACAATATGGTGTGATTTGTTCTTGTAGTATATAAACGTAAAGAGACCCGGGCTTGATGTCACACTTTTTACACTCGTACATATTATGCCAGGTAAATAATCATAGTCTCACATATATATTTGGTAGGGATGTGCGAGTACCGATAGCAGGTATCGGTATCGGCCCGATACCTGGTCTTTTTTCAAGTACTCGAGTACTCGTGACGCAGACGAGTACAAGCGAGCGATGGCAGAGGGGGAAGACGTGAAGTGAGTCCTCCTTGCCTGTAAGTGGCGCTAGCTAGCTTGCAGCAGTTTTTCACCAAAACTTCACCGGTTTGGAAATACTTCAAAATTGCGAATCTTAACTCTTTGACCGCCAAAAATAACGATTCATAAAATCATGATATATGCCGCCATAAACATTAAATGACGTCCACTACGTTTGTTTTTTTTTTTTTTTTTAATTAATGGGCAGTGCAAACATCTAAGTGCAGCGCTGCCTGGTCAATAGGTTGTGGAAACAAAAACACTCGCTAACTATGTCCAGCAGATGGCAGCATTGTATCTCTTTTCAATGGACTGCCGGTGTATGAAATTACCTCGTCTGCTATCTTGTTATTGGTTATTGTTAGTCATCTGATAATGTGTCAGGAAGTGTTGTCGCTGCCTAGTCATTTTATAAAGATTTTACTATTAACCACCAACGAATCTTCACGTTATATAGCTCCTGGTGGACAAAAGCCGCCGTGGACGTCTCGCAAGTTTTTCAGGGTTTTTTTTTCTCGCAGATCTGCAAGTTTATTTCCCGTAAATTTGTGAGTTATTTCTTACGGGATATTACACCCCCTCTAAAACGTAGCCCTTATTGGCCGACAGAGGTTTACTGTAAAAGTGTAAACATCATGAAAAGTGTTGCCGGTAACGCGTTACTCAAAATAAAAATTCACTTTCCAAAGTAACTAGTAGTCTAACGCGTTACTTTATTCTACAAAGTAGTCTGACTAAAGTTACTGTCCAGAGATTCAACGCGTTACTCCACATTTTCATGAAGAAGGCAAGTAAAAGAGGAATTAAGGGGATTTTCACTTTCAACCTGGATAGATTTTTATTTTTTGTTTTCTAAAATGTATTTATGTTACGAGAAGTCAAGAGAGACTGCCTATTTTGTTTTTCATAAAAAAAACTTTATTTTCATGTTAAAAATGCACTATTTTTATGTTGAGATGGCGTTATCGGCAGCTGCTGAAAGTAACTAAAAAAGTAACTTTTAATCTAATTTAGTTACTTTTAAAATCAAGTAATTAGTAACGCAATTTAGTTACTTTTAAAACCAAGTAATCAGTAAAGTAACTAAGTTACTTTTTCAAGGTAACTGTGGCAACACTGATGAATGACCTAAAAGGTCATGTTAAAAATGCACTTTCAATAAAGTATTTGGAACTCCGTTTTTACCGCATTATTTTTATGTTGATGTTATGGCAGCTACTGAAAGCAACTAAAAAAGTAACTTTTAATCTAATTTAGTTACTTTTCAAATCAAGTAATTAGTAACGCAATTTAGTTACTTTTAAAACCAAGTAATCAGTAAAGTAACTAAGTTACTTTTTCAAGGTAACTGTGGCAACACTGATCATGAATGACCTAAAAGGTAAATGGTAAGAGTAGATCGTGATGCGTCCAACAGGAGGTCACTCTCACTGATCTTATCTAAAGAGTCTCCTTTGTAAGCCTTGATAAAGTGTTCCAAATGAATTAATGAATCGCGTATACATGATTCGTATACCCCTCCATCAGGGCACCATAATAGTAAAGTGGTACCATGTTTTGTCCAGACTCAAAAAATGTGGAAGTCCCTTCCTGTGGAGTTTGTGTCCTTTGAAATGCAGCACTCATCTGTGATGGTTATCAGATACAGATGAGTGAAGGATCAGGCAAACATTGACAACAACTTCAAGGGACTTCATCAGTCATTTTGTTGCTTACGATTACTTCCAAAATGCTGGATTAGAGGAAAAAAAAAAAAACAATTTATAAGCTTGACAGGTACATTGTAGTCGAAAGCCGTCGTGTCTTTAAAGACATTTCAAATTGGCCCGAGTGAGTGTGACATTCGCCCGCAAAGCCACAAGGCAAGAAAAGATGAATCGGGATAGTAATGCATCACTGACGAGTGGACAAAAGCAGCGCCAAGTGACTCCAGCGCTTGCTAACGTGCAAATGCCACATTTCATGAGTCCTGCTTTGAACGCCAATGGAAAAAACTGAGGACGTGTTAAAATAAATGAGGAGGGGGGCATGTAAGTCTCCCATTACAGATGTTTGTGGAAAGATTAGAACGGCGAGGCGCTAGGTCATAACTTCAGTAGCAGACCTTTTAACTCATTCACTCCCAAAAACGTATTTATATGTTTTTTAGCTTTATGTATGCTAGAGTTTTTGTATGAAGGCTTTGATGCAGTTTCTGACCTGAAGTGGTCGCTTAAAGCGATGGTACAAAAAAAAACGGCCAGCAGGTGGCAGCAAAGTATAAGAGATCAACCAGGTCCATGTTGCAACAAGCTTTGTCCCAGTATTTTCAACAGGTTTGCGAATAATGATGAAACTTAGCTAATTCTAATGCTAATTGCTACAAAACATTTTTCTTTTGGTAGGTTCCATGTTTTGATAGCAATAGAACATGAACATGGCTGGGAGTGAATGAGTGATCAGGAGGCGGCTCGTGGCGGCTCGCGCGCTGCTCCCGCGCGTGACCTCAGCTGTTGTTCCGCTTTTTGGACCGTCCCTGCTCATAGTGCATCTTGCGTGTTGCGTGTCTGTATCGTAAGACTTTGCAGTTTCATCAGGTGTCGAGCAGCAAGACAAGCCGTACGCAAGTCTGCTCACATGCTGGAAATGCCTCCACGGGTCACCGGGATTTATTGACGACATCTGGTGTAGGTTTAAAGGGCCGCAGAATGTACAAGTACATATGGAAGTCTCTTTTCACAGCAGACTGCGTGTGTGTGTGAGTCTTCATGTTAGCACACACACACACGCGCCAGTCTAGCACTTTCATCACATGCAGAGTGGCAGGCATCCATTGTGATTTATCAGGACTAATTCTGTTTTTTTTTGTTTTTCCCAGCGCTTCTCGGTAGCTCTCTGCAGGAGCTCTTTTCTCTCCTGCACATTCTCATTGCTTGATTTTATGACAGCATGGCTGATGAGGTCACTTATGGCCGACCGTGGTGGGATGACAAAGTCATTTATAAAAAAAAAAAAAGGCCCAGCTTCAACATTTTTCATGACATCGCTTGGGCAACATCAAACGCCAATGACGTCATTTGTGGGAGACTGGCGGACAAACGGACGGACGGACGGACGGACAGACGCAGATAGATACTATAAATAGAAATCAGTGCACCTTGTAGCTCTTCAACTAGCATTGAATGTTGTATTGATTTATTTATGTATTGCTTTTTGTGTAGTAGCAAGACCATCTTAAAAAAAAAAAAGGAAGTCAAACCCAAAATTTTCTTTGAGAATAATATGTTCCATGTGGCCCATTAGTCTAAAACACAGTATTCTGAAGATTATTGCGTTCATGGAATGATTTAAGCAGCAAAATTCACACGTTTTTAACCATCTCTGGGGGGGCGGCCATTTTGCCACTTGCTGTCGACCGAAAATGACATCACAGGAGCTCAGGACTCGGGTAACGATGACGGCTCACCTGAGCCATGATTGGTCATTAAATAGGGGTGGGACGATACGGGTAAACCCCGATTCGATACTGTGACGATATTTGGCTCAAGATATCGATAATGTCACGATACACGATATCTACGATTTTTGATATGTTGTAAAAAAAAAATTAGCAATATATCACGATATGTGACTGAAAAAGCCAACAAATGCCCATGAAAAAGGAAAATGTCTAATTATGCATTTATTCAATGCCAAAACTTTGTACAATGTACAAAATTCTGCATAGTGCCTCAGTGCCTCGTAGTCTTTTAACTGTAAACATTGTCAAGTGAGACAAATTAAAGTGCATAAACATTGAGAACATAACACTGCACAACTGGACACATTACATCGATATCTACCGTCAGTGTATCGATAATTTATTACAACGGAGAGCGCAACAATATATTGTGATATCGATTTTTTTTCTCCCACCCCTAGTTTTAAACGGATTTGTGAATAATGATGAAACTCAGCTATATTCTAATTAGAGCTGTCAAACGATTAAATTTTTAATCAGATTAATCACATCGTAGAATTTTGATTAATCATGATTAATCACTGTCCTAAAAAAGCTTTTTTTTTTCCCCAACATTTTTGCCCGCTGCACACGCTCATCCTACTTTTTCTAATCAATTAATTATTTGCATAATTTAAAATGGGGAAAAAATGAGCTACGGCATATGTAAACATTTATTAAATGCTTTACTTTAATGCATGTAGTTATGTTTATTGCTCAAACTCCAACAGCTACCTTGAATGTAACCATCCACTGTCGGCTAAAAAGGATCATCTGCGGTCAAAATTAATAGTGTGATTAATCTTTGGTAATACAATGATTCATGCGATCATTTTTTTTGTGATTAATTCATTAGTTAACGCTTTAACTTTGACAGCACTAATTCTAATGCTAATTGCTGCAAAACGGAAACAGAATTTTACTTGATGAAAGAAGAGACCCTAATATTTATTTTTGGTAGGTTCCATGTTTTTATCGAAATAGAAGACAAAATTCTGTGGGCTTTGCAAAATCAGTCAAAATCCCGTAAAACAGCCGTGAGCGAAATGTGAAAATGGCGGCGAGTGAATGCTTTGATCAGTTAAGATAAGTGTATGTGGAAGAAAATATGTCCCCAGTTCGGTCGAAAGCATTCCTCTAAAATGGAAAAGTATTCCTTATGAGAGTCGAAAATCAAGCCATCGTGTAACGTTATACTGTACGTCCACCGTAAAGATTCTGCAAGTCATTTTACCCCCCCCCCCCCAACCGTCTCAGCAGCTGATCAAAAGTTTGCTGAAGGTCATAAAAATTCCTCAACCTTCAGTTAAATTTATGGCAGGACTCATTAGTTGAAATAAAAGCGATTAATGCTCATACAATTAAAGGTGACCTGTGGGTTTAATAATGAAGCCAAGTCTACTTAAGCATGTCTCTCACTCTCCCCTGCAATTCAAGACATCTCGTAAAAAAAAAAAAAAAAAAAAAAAAAAAAAAAAGGTTGGCAAAGGAAACATAGCAGGAAATTAAAGCTTTCCTTGGCAACCTTTACATACAATGAAATGTGTTGCGCAATTTGTGGAATCAATCATCTATTTTTATTTTTATTTATTTTATTTTTTTTAGGGCGGCTATGTATAAAACACAAATGTTCAATTTTCTTGTGATTTAAGATGTTGAATTAAAAAAAAACAAAAAACTCTCAGTGACTGTTCCTCCAGTGTGAGTCCACGTCATGCTCTCCCACAGGAACGGGGTATTAGTTTAGAGAAAAGGAAGCCACTACCTCATTATGTTGCTAATTTTAGGCACCAGGAAAAGATGTTTGGACTTTTTTTTGGCTCCAGAATCCAAATGCTACAGTGTTACCCGCTGTGCTCACCGTTCCCAAGGGTGAAGCTGGCGTACATTTTGGTTGTTGAACTGGCTCAAAGAAAAAGCTTACAACATATACAACAGAAACTTCAAAAGTGTCCTTATCAGAGCATCACATCACATTTGAATGATTCCATATGAAATAGCAACTTTGTGTTTACTGTAATTAGGGGAATATTTTTTCCATTAAGGAAGTAAAAACAAATGAACATTTTTGGTTGAGAAGCTGATGGAGAAAGACGGCATTGACTGCTAAAAAAAAAAAAAAAAAAAAAAAAAAAAAAAAAAAAAAAAAAAAGTATTTCTTTGATAAAACATGAACTGTGGGTGTTTGTTTGTCAATAAAAATCAGCTTACTTATTTAGCCATTTTTGACAGTCAAACATTAATATTTTGCCTATAATACAGTACATTTGATATTTTCATTAATTTTCATGTACAATTAGTATCTTAAAAAACACATTTTGCGAGGTGCTGTCGACTGAAAATGACATCACAAGGGCTCAGGTAACCAATCACAGCTCAGCTTGTGAATGTCACATGACCAAACCTAGAAAACAGGTGAGCTGTGATGTCATTTTCAGTCGACAGGAAGTTGCAAAATGCGTTTTTAAATGTACTAATTGTATGTGAAAAATAATGAAAGTATCAAATTAATTATAGACAAAATATTAACATTTTATTGCTATAATGGGCTAAATAAGTGAAGTATCCCTTTTAAGGAAGTTTAAAAAAAAATGTATGTAAAACTCTTACAAACTTACATCAATTTGATTGTGACTTGTTTTCAGTTTATATAGCGTCCTTCTTGTAATGTTCTAAAAATGTTTTCTGAAAAAACATTTTTCAAGATGTAGAAACAAAAACTGTGTGGTGGAAGACAAATGATTTTTCAACTTTATGCGTATCAATCCCAGGCCGATCAGACAATTATGTAATATGGTCATTCAATTTTTAAATGAGGTGTTAGTATTATTATGAAAAGTGTTGTGCTATTCTTTAATATGTAACAAATATTTTATTTTGATGAAATATTTCATCATGATTATTTTAACGTCATACTTTTTTTTTTTTAAATAATGACATTTAATTTATTGTCAAGGTTTTATAAGATAAGAAAACGTTTTACAAAGTCAGCTTTTATTTATTTCATGATGGTCTTCTTTTACATAACGGCGTTTTTTTTTTTTTTTACAGCCGAATGACTTGGCCTGTCAATCAAAGTCAGTGGGTGGGACCACCTGTTTGATTTATTTTTTAAAAAGTATGATGTTGTTAAAATAATCATTTTGAAATATTTCATCAAAATAAAATATTTGTTACATATTAAAGAATAGCACAACACTTTTCATAACTAGACTAAGTGCAATTTCCGGAGAAATTGCGTGGGAATGCTGAAAGCAAATTGAGAGATAAATTATGAAATTATAACCTCCTGGTTAGTGTACAATGCGCTTTACCAACTGTGCCACCGAGCAGTATCAGACACCTGGTAATGATGAAAAGTTATATATATAGAAGTGGGCGTGGAAAGTGATACTTAGAAAAAGTTCAATGAATGTCCCATTGAAAATGAATGGGGAAAAGTTGACGTTAAATGTTAAATTGTGCAAATACTCCAAGTAATGTGGAATCAGATGATAAATACCCTGGGAGGCGTTCATTTTTCAAGCTAGTTGAAATTTGAACAATGTAAATTGGAAGTATTATGTGAGAGTTGTTAGTCGGCAAAAAACTGTGGAGAATAAAAATCACAAATGACATATGTAGGAATGCTTCAGCATTCCCTCAATGATACTAACACCTCATTTTAAAATGTAATGGCCATATTACATAACATAACAATACATTGTCTGGTATTTTATCAAAAGGATAGTTATTTCAAAAAGGCCTTTTTTAATGTATTGAATTTTGACACTTTTGGGCTTCCGTACTACTGGACTGATAAGTCATGTAATGATTACGTATACTGTATGTAATAGGGGTGTGAATTGCCTAGTACCTGACGATTCGATTCGTATCACGATTCACAGGTCACGATTCGATTCGATACCGATTAATCCCGATACGAATTTATAAGTCGATTGTTGCGATTTTTTTTCATTCAAATTTAGAAAATACTAATCAGTAAGCTTGTAGAGTGTAAGATTTATATGAAAATGTATTATTTATTTATCTGAAATTTCAGTCTTATAGAGGTTGTAATCTGTTTCATGTTTGAACAGCATTAAAATAAAATATTAAGGCTTAATGTTCCGTTCATATAACATTCTTCCATGCTCAAGGTGTGAATCCTAAAAAAAAAAAAAAAAAAAAAAAAAAAAAAAATCGATTCTGCCCTTTTTGAATCGATTCGAGAATCGCGCGATGTAGTATCGCGATATATCGCCGAATCGATTTTTTTTAAACACCCCTAGTATGTAATCACACCGTTGATGTTGAGTGTCATCAAAACCCTCAAAAGAATGCACTTCCGATTTTGTTTTAACGATACCATGTTTCTTTGCTCAGTCATCTACTGTATTTATAGAGTGTTAGGGGAGGGTCCAAACTTGAAAAGCCCATTGAGTGGCAGAAGTCTCTTAAAGCCTGGCGTCGGCTCCTTGTTTGACTATAAACCTGGCAGGAGCGATGGGGAGGGATAGAGGAGGGGGGGGGGGGGGGGTAAACCCAACAAACCCATGACGGTTGATTAATTGCAGATGAAACAAGTGACGCTCGGACACCGGCTTCAGAGGCGGCCTTCTCGAGCAGCACAGCTGAGCGGAGCGACGTGGCGCCGGGCCAGCTATAAAAGTCTGCGATGGTTATTAGGAGCGTGTCACTGAAACAGTACCGCAGTATCTTCAGAGGTCTGTGGTGCAAATCCCCCTAAGGGGAAAACGCACGTGCAGTCAATAAATCTGAAATGTAAATCGGTATCGTCCAAATTTAGGGATACAAAGAGTTAACATATTGTACATATATGCAGTATTGAGATTCTAAATATTATCCGTAGTAAATCACCGGACTCACCTCACCAACAGCGATTTAGGATCAGTGTATGAATTAGGGGTGTGCTCAAAATATCGATACGGCAATATATCGTTACAATACGCGTATCGATACACAAGCGTCAGAATCGATATTACTCGTTAACTTTTAGTTAACGTTTGTACCTAAAAAATAAAAAACAGCAGCGTCTTTGAAATTAATTGCCTCCAATTAATGCAAAAATAGCTCACCAGTGATTGGACACTGTGTCTTGCTAAGAAAAAAAAAAAAAAAAAAAAGAAAGCCGAAGAAGAATATCAACATTTATTTACTTAAACGTAACATGGCGCATGTGTCTTAATGTACCAATTTTCCTAAATTTAGTTTAAAAAATGAAATAGAATGTGTTAAAAAAATGCTGTTTTTATTTTACCAAATATTTCAAATAAGCACATTTTAGAGCTGTAATTTTAATACTTTGATATTTTTCCTCATGCCTATTACTAAATATTCCCGGTGTGTCTGTGAAAACTTCTCTTTGCTCTGCAGTTCGTACACATTTAGACCAGGCATGCCGCTTGGTTGGTAAACCAGAAGCGCTACTAACAAAAACATTTTTGTCATCCAGCATAATAAACACATCCTTTAGGTATACATATGACTGTTATTATACAGTAAAATGCAACTAAATGAATGTCAAATATTGGGATACATATCGCCTTGAAGATCATGTATTGGGATACATATGTATCGCGACACGTATCGTATCGTGATCCCTGTATCGCGACACGTATCGTATCGTGACCCCGCATCGCGATACGTATCATATCGTGCCCCCTGTATCACGATACGTATCGTATGGTGCCCCCTGTATCGCGATACGTATCGTATATGGCGACCCCTGTATCGCGATACGTATCGTATGGTGACCCCTGTATCGCGATACGTATCGTATGGTGACCCCTGTATCGCGATACATATCATATCGTGACCCCTGTATCGCGATACGTGTCGTATGGCGCCCCCTGTATCGCGATACGTATCGTATGGTGACCCCTGTATCGCGATACGTATCGTATGGTGACCCCTGTATCGCAATACGCATCGTATGGTGACCCCTGTATCGCGATACGTATCGTATGGTGACCCCTGTATCGCGATACGTATCGTATGGTGACCCCTGTATCGCGATACGTATCATATCGTGCGGTTGGCAGCAACAGCCAGCCCTAGTCAAAATATACAAGTTGACCTATTCTGGTGCCTCCCTGGGATGGTGAAAAGAAAAGTTGTTTGTTGTTCTGTTGAAACATCCATTTAGGAGGCAGCACATGAGAGTACTTTCCCGTCCCAGTCCCAGTCACGTCAGACCACCCACCCACATGCTGCTGAAACGCAGTCAAGCAGCAGTCATGAAACCATTTCCCCAGGTCACTCCTAATCACACTTGTTAAAGCTGTGAAGTGCTGGAAAGGGACCCTGCTGATATCCAGCATACTAAACTCACTCCGATGCGCATTCTTAATATTTTTGCCTTTGCAGAAGACGTTGTTCCCTAATTGTTGTCTTGTTTTGTTTTTGGAGGGGTTGACTTCCCCTTTAAAATAAAAAAAGAATTTAGGTGGGTTGTAATGTGTCAAATGCAAAACAATGCATGAGAGTTACGTAATCATGTCCCAATTAGGTATTCACCCATTTCTCCAGGATAGTCAAGAATAAAAGTATATTCTTAAATCTTGATTGGTTTGTGAGTCCTCTCCTATAAATGATAGCATTAAAAAAAAAAAAAAAGTTTGGACACCACTGGTCTAATGTCAATGTCCCTGAACCCAAAAGCAACTTTTTTTTTTTTTTTTTTTTGCAGCAGCAGGAATATACTCTCATTTTGACATTTCAATCAAATGAAAATGTTATCAGTTCCTTATTTGTGTTATTGAAGAATGTATTTTAATCGGAGGTATTTATTGAGTCGTTCTTTCAAGCGTTCGTGATGATGATGATGGCACATGATGGCCGCTGTAAGCAAACATATGCGTTTCTGCAGCACTTTTATCTCCGTGCAACTGTGACATGAATAACAACTGTCTGCTTTGTCCCGCTGTCTCGGTGGTTGTCGGTGGTCAGTGGTCCCTTTTTTTAAACTCTCGGAAAGTTCAGAGGCAAATAAGTTGCAATTGGCGCTCGACGCGTGCCAAAGCTCCCGCGTGTGTGCATGTCGTTGGCCGCACATTTCATGGCCTCTGCGCCGCTTCCGTGGTCGGCGTGGAGGTCTTAGTTTTGTATCGGACGTGAGCAGTGACTGCAGGAGTTGCCAGACTGAAGCCACATACAGATACGTTGACAGGTTTATTTACTTAAGCGTTGACGACTGCGTTTCTCTCAACATGTCGCAGCGTCGTCGAGATAGTTGTGACTTTGTTCATAAATAACGGAGGAATCGAAAGATTTTGACACCAATATGTACTGTTTGTGCTAATTTTTCATTTGGGGTTTTCACAGTGGGATCCAGAGTCTGTGTTACTTTACTGCAGCGGTGTTCCAAACTTTTTCATTTGAGGGCCACATACGAAAAATTAGAAGGGCACAAGGGCCACATCATGTTATGAAGAGAAATTTTGTTTTGTCATAAAAATTGTACAAATAATTTATTTGTGCTTTTGCATATTTAGAAAAATGCGGCAGTATATAAACTAATTTTATTTGTAAGATGGAAGTAAGGTTATTATAGTTTTGGAATTTTTCATTTTAGTTTTTATTTTGTTTTGAGTTTTGTTTTTTAAAATTAGTTAGTTTTAATTAGTTTTCAGGGTGGTTCTGTTAGTTTTAGTTCTTTAATAAATGCTTAGTTTTAGGTTAGTTAATTTCAGTGTTAGTTTTTTTTTTTTTTTGTGTATTACTTGTGCGCAATATTTAAAAAAACACCATGTGCGTCATTATTCCGGTTTATATCCAAATAAATCTACTAAAAATCACGTTTAAAATCATCCCCAAAGGCTCATGCATTAAATTAATTACCAAAGACTAAAACGAAGGACATTTTTGCTATAATTATAGTTAGTTGTATTTTAGTTGGGGGTTTTTTAAACATAAAATGTATTTTCTTTTTTTAAAAAGCATCTTCGTTTTTTTTTATTTAATTTTTTCGTTAGTTTTAGTTAACTAAAATAACCTTTAATAGCACCTGTGTTTTTTCGACACCTTCCCTTCTTACTTTGACCATCTCCAAACATTTTTGTTTTTATTTTATTTGAACTGAGTCAAATGCCATTTTTAGCATACGTCGCGGGCCACTAAAAAAAAAAAATGGACGGCGGGCCGCAAATGGCCCCCGGGCCGTAGTTTGGACACCCTTGCTTTACTGTCACCACTCTCGGTTTGGGTAAAAACACGTCATATTCAGCACTTCATTCATTCATGATTTCATCCCCAATAAAAAAAAAAAAAAAAAAGCCGAGCAGATAACGCGCAAAGTTTTGCTTTTGACCGCGTTGAACGGACGCGGCCATGTTGACTCTTGGCCTTGATTTTCACACCGATAGCACAACTGTTTCTTGGCAGATGCAGTGAGAAGATGAGCTAATTGGCATAAAAGTAGGCGTGGGAAGCGCCACACAGCCGTGCATCTGTCTGTACAGGTGAGGTCGAGTTCATGACGTCAGATCACTAACTTCTTCCACTCTGCGCGCACATTCTGCACGGATGAAGGTCATACTCACAATATGGATGATACCGATGAGCTGAATCGTAAAAGGGGGAGGGCTTGACTTGAAGGAAGTCAAAAGTGGGGGACCAATCAGAGCAAAGCGTGCTCCCAAAATCATAACCTCACTGCTTCTGTTTTCAAGCCAATGGCTTTAGTTTAGGATGATGGATGAGCTCCACTCGATGGCTTTTTTTTTCACCGTTGCTGGAATGTCTCGCTGGCAGTCGCAAAACCCATAAATAGGTGCCACTTTAAAGACTGGTTTCTCCCTACGTGGTGAAATGTGGGTGGCTTTTTGGATCTACTTAAGCATTCGCAAAAGTAATCGGAGGAAAATGCTATTCAGCCGCAATCTTGGTTTTCTTTTTTTTATTTATTTTTTGCTCTTTATGCAAATGTTGTGTTGATGTCTGACCTCGAGTTTTTCTTGTGCTCTGTATCCCTGTCTTATTTTTTTCTACTCCAGTAAATCAGGCAGCATAACAACTTCATGGGTAGATCTTTGGGATGAATATGTTAACATTCATTAAGAAAAAAAAATGAGGGGGAAAAAATGTGTATATTTATAGCAAAGTAACACATTTTGTGGCTTTTCCCTTTTTTTGGGTCTTAAAGGCATGGTGTGATCTTGACTAGCTGTGTAGCAGAGCAAGAAAACAAAATTTTGCAACCTCAGATGCAATTACAGGGTGAGTGACAGAAGAATCATTTTTAAAACTGCTGGCTCAGAAATAACCCAATTTGGGTCTAAATTGGACCGGCCCACTACTTGCATCAATTTCAACCAACTTTCACCCAATTATTTGCACACAGCAACCCAAAATTGACCCATGTGGCTGATCAGTGATTTTTTTTTTTTACCAAGTATTGGTTACTTTTGAACCAGCAATTTTAAGGTTGAAATGTTTATTAAAAAAAAATAACATCAACCCAAAGTTGGGTTAAATTGATCCAAGTAGCTGTTTGGTCCATCTATTGACCAATAGCATATTGGTTTTTTTTTTGTTTTTTTGTTTTTGTTTTTTTGACCGGTCATTTTTAAGGTTTGTAGGGTTATAAAAATCAAAACAACCCAAAATTAGCTGTTTGGTCAATTTTTTATTTTTTTTTTAATTATTATTTTTTTTAGCCAAAATTGGGTTATTTTTAACCCAGCAGTTTTAAGGTTATTAAAATCAAAACAACCTAAAGTCTAGTCAAAACAGTTTTTTTTTTTTTTTTGTAATTATTTATTTATTTATTTATTTATTTTTAATCATAATGGGGGTTTGACTCAGCAGTTTTAAGGTTGTAAGGGTTAAAAAAAGAAAAAAAAGAAAGACAAGTAGTTGAAGGTGCTACGTGTTTTTAAGTTTTTTATTTTGAGTTTGAGTTTATTATTAAATTTAAGTTTATTATTAAATCACACCCTTCCTCATATTTCTTAGCTTACATATTTATTCTTTTCTCATATAGAGATAATCTACGAGGACCCATTCCTCAGCATAACGATGCAGGCGAGACATTCATGGCCAGGCCTCCTGTGCGAGTGTCAGCCTGCAATATGGCTCGCAGATAACGAGTTGTTTTAATGTTTGAGGTTTTTTTTTTTTTTTTTCCCCTCCTCCTACTCAGGAGAAGGTGAGAAACCAAACTACCAGCATTACTCTCATATTTGTAAGCAGAGTTGTTCAGGAGAGATATGAGGTCTGCCGAGGCTGGGGGTTGTTATAAATTACAGTGTGATGAAAGAGATCATCCTTGTCAAAACACATCCTATAGTGGGCACAGTCCGCATCGTTGGATGGCATCTCGTGCTGGGAATCGCCGTCACGTTGGACGTGATCAGGGCGAAGAACCGTAGTTTGAACAGACCCGACACGACGCCATTTTCATTGAGCTTGACATAAAATGGAAAATTCTAGATGATCAGATGTTTACATGCAGTCAATAACTCTTTCAAAATCGAAATATTCACTTAAATGCGCAAAAACCCGATTATGCTCACCTGGATTACCCATTTTCTAACCCCTAATCATGGTTCCAAAGAAAGCAAGTGCAAGTGGTAAAGCTGGTGAATAAAAGTGGAAAGTAGTGCACAGAACTATTGAACTATTTTTTTTTTTTTCATCATTTTAGATAGGATATCTAAATAAAACAGTGTCTAGTTCTACCCTTTTCTATTTATGGTAAACAGTATACAGTACAGTTTATGGTGTAAAATAGTTAAAAAAAAAAAAATATTTAGACTTGGAACAGATTAAAATTATTTACATTAATTATAATGGGAAAAACTGTTTCGGATTTCGAACAAATCACTTTTAGATCAGCCTTCTGGAACGGATTAGGTTTGAAAACCGAGATTTGACTGTTCACAAAATAATTGACTCAGATGTGACAATTATTGTCAGTTTAGACTGTTTTTTGTTATTGTGGTTGATTTGTGACCAGCTAAAAAAAGCAACAAAACTGAAGCTAACTTCGTTAGCGCTGCTGTACTGACGTCACCGGCAAGCTCGAATCTTTTTTTTTTTTTTTCTCTCACTCTTCAGGTATCCAACCATCCATCCATTTTCTTGACCACTTATTCCTCATAAGGGTCACGGGGGTTGCTGGCGCCTATCTCAGCTGGCTTTGGGCAATAGGCAGGGTACACCCTGAACTGGTTGCCAGCCAATCGCAGGGCACACAGAGACGAACAACCACCCACACTCACAAGCACGCCCAATTAACCTGCCATGCATGTCTTTGGAATGTGGGAGGAGTACCCGGAGAAGACCCACGCAGGCACGGGGAGAACATGCAAACTCCACCCAGGAAGGCCGAAGCCTGGACTCGAACCCGAGTCCTGAATACTGGGAGGCGGACGTGCTAACCATTCATCCACCGTGCCGCCTCTTAAAGTGCGTTTATATTTTTAGGTTTATTTACGTTTTTACAATTTTAGTCCATAAATTTTGTTATTTTGAACACTTGTAAACGGACAATCCTGTAGCGTGACGTCATCAGCAGGCGACCGCGATACGATCTGGCAGCCCGATCACATCTTACACTGACACCAGATATGTATATGTGTAACTCTGTTCACACTCACACATGCGAAAGCGTTTTCCCGAATGTTTCGGAATGAAATTTGACCTTTACCCGAATATTGAATACACGTAAACGTAGTCAGCAGTTTTACAATGAACAACTTATAAAAATAGTAACTGCTCTTTTTTTTTTCAGCGCTCACTAACAATTTTGTGGGTCACAAGCTTGTACTTGCATTCCTTACACCCAACAGGGACAAGGTGCCATTTGAGGATAATTTACATTTAAGAGCACCCCGATAACATTTATAGACCGCAAGGAACCAACATCGGTTCAAATGCACCTAAAGTCTCCCAAACGTTTTTTTGTTTTTGTCTCCCAAAAAAGCCAGACATTTAAGCGCGTAATGACTGAAAAATCCCCTTTATCGGCCCATGGAAAATGCTTTGAGGATAAGGCCCTGCAGATAAAGGTTAAGACGATACAGTCGGTCAGCGTTTGCGGAGGGCAACTTCATGTTTAATTGCTTAAATCAACACGATTAGATGCTCTTTAAATGTCTGACAAAGCCTGTTGACATTGTATGCAGGCATCCACTGTTTACTTATTCAAGACCTCCATTACAAAGATCAGATCAGTGGCAAACATCAAGATGGACGACTTGAATACATGCAGAGGAAAAAAAAAAGGTTTTATATACAGGAAATAAAAGATTATATATGCATAGGTGACTACGCTGCGTGTTGAGATGTTTCATATTCTAAATGAAGAAAAGTGAAGCTAAAGCAGTGATATCATCCCGCTTGCTCATCAGACCAGACTGTGCAGCAACAATCTCATAATCATTACCATTGCAGATGAAAGGCCAGGCCCAATTAGAGTGGCTCCAATTGCTGCAATTAAATAAGTGTGGTTGAACGATAATATCTTTTTCCCTCCAGAAATACGAGAAAAAGACCTCAGCATTGAATAATCGTACAATCAAAAACAATCAAGTGGGACTTTGAAGTTGTTGCACTACCAAAAATCTTACAAATACATCTGGTTGAAGAAACGGCCGACAGGCGCCGTTGGCCCACTGCGACGCTTGGGCCGACTTATCGCTGCAATGGAAGGGCAGCTTTTTTTGTTTTGCCGAGGACACTCGGAGCGTGTTCCCACCCACGGAGGGATTGCAAGCCGACCGCCACGGTCCACAATGGCGTCCAAGAGTTGTCCCAGTTGATCCCATCTTCGCATCAAAACCAGCTGAGGACGAGCGCGGCGTGGTAAGCGCTCGTGCTCGCACATAATTTGCAGCCGACTACTGCGCTTTGCAACCCGATTGATCACCGAGTAAACAAACACGATATGAATGGAAGGAAACCTCAAGAAGATTAACGCTCTGCTTTGGATTCAAAAGGCTTGAAGTCGACTTATTTTTAGCGTTAATGTCAAGCTTGAAGTATTTTCAGCAAGTTCACAAGTCAAATACTGTACATACAGCTAATTTTTTTTTCCAAAAAAGAAGAGAATTACCTCGACCAAGAATAAAACCGTAAAGGAACGTCTGATTTGGATAAGTCCAGCAGCTCCAGTGAACAGACTCTCACAAAAGTTTCTCCCCATGGCTTCATTAAAACTTTGTGCAGAGGCGGCACATGAGCCAAGACAAAACTCGCTACAAGTAAGATATGGTAAAGCTCTGCAGGTGTAAAAAGGTGCCAACGTGAGTCATGAGAACTACACATTGCGTTTAGGATCATTTACAACTAGCACTGGCATCCCCCAATTCATAAATGTACTGTATTGCATCATTTATCTTGAAACAGGACGTAGCCTGTTAACCGACGAAAAGAGGATCACATGACTCAAAACCGTCCACGAGACTGTACAGCTGAAATATCTGCTTCGTTAAACTTTATTCCGTCAAGAATGACCGTACACGTTCGTTTATACTCCGTCATGAAAGTGGAATCGATCATTGCATCTAACTCATTCACTCGCCGCCATTTTCACATTTCGCAATCCCGTTTGCTCCCGGCTGTTTTACTGGATTTGGACTGATTTTGCAAGGCCCACAGAATATTGTGTTCTATTGCTATCAAAACATTAAACCTATCAAAAGAAAGATTAAAGTCTCTTCTTTCATCAGAAAAAAAGTATGTTTCTATCTGTTTCTGTTTTGCAGCAATTAGCATTAGAAAAGAGCTAAGTTTCATCAGTTTTCACAAATCAAAGTAATTGAGCTTTTTTTCTAGATGGCCCTGGTTGATCTCCTTTGCTCTGCTGCCACCTGCTGGCCGTTTGTGTAATAACTACCATTTCTGCAACCGTTCTTTGCAGCTGAAAGGCTGCATCAAAGCCTTCTGTGTGCTCTAGCATTAAAAAAAAAACCAAAAAAACATATAAATACGTCTTTGGGACACTTACAACACTTAAACCACTCTCATCAATCAATTCTTGATTTATGCGCTACATCAAATAATTAGGATTTGGTAGCGGTGTCAAATATTATGTTGACACATTGCAGAAGAACTGTCTGATTCAAAAACCATGCACAAAAACCAAGGTGGGTCTTTTTTCTTTTCTTTCTTTCTTTCTTTTTTTTTCAAAATAAAACATAAATGTCACGTCTTTAAAGCATTACATGGTCACACTGTACATAGTTTACTCAAAGATTTGCGGCCAGTGTACACAATGTTTGACTTCATCGAGATATGTGGAAAAAAGTAGACGTTAGCGACTTGATTAATGGAAGCATGTAAACAAACTGCGCATGTCCGTCCTTTCGGCTTATTTAAAGTAGGCGTCTTATCTTTTAACGGCTTCCTCGCATGCACTTGCAGACAATTCCACTTGTGTACCGACGACTTCGGTAGCCAAACAAATTACCTCCACATCGCCTGAATCATCAACAAGCAGCCCGACTGTTAAGAACATGTTGCTTTAAATATACTTGAAATAGCGGACAAATTCTCCTGCTGGAGATTATTCGACCAGGCCACTTAAAGGACATTAAAGGACAGTTAGGAACTTTTTAAACCGGTTCTGCTCCTGAGAGCGGAGATTAAATGTGCGATTACGTCGACCAGAAGCTGCAAGTTTATTATTCCGATGGCTAAGCCGGTCTAATCGCGAGCACTTGGAGGCTGCTGTTGCCATGCAAAGTAGATCTTAGGCAAGTTTCTTACACGGTTGATTTTACCACAGCATGAGTTGAAGAAGTTGGGTGTGAACAAAATAAAAAGAATATAGTTTTTGCTCCTGGACCCACCGTCACTACGACTTATCATGTTTAGGATCATGGGTTCCCTTGAGGGGTCTGGCTTGGGCGGGGTCCAACCTGGGCAGGCCACCACAGGCCATATATTGACAAAACATTCTTCACGGGACCTAACATGGATGTTTTGGAATGTTAGAAGAAGCCAGAGCACCCAGAGAAAACCCACCTAAGCACAGGAAGAACGTAGAATCGATCTCCATACAGAAAGTCACGATCAGAGATTTGAACCGAGAATCATCTGACGGCGAGACACGTGTGCTAACCACAGCTATATGTCGCCCAAAAAATACAAACACATTTGCATAGGAAAACTTCCAAAGTAAAGGAAATCGAGTCAATGAATAGACTTGACTATCACTGACGTAACTTAATTACTTAAATCTAGTGCATCTACGCGCAACACGCAAGCCTGAATAGTAATATTCAACACGTGAATTGTACACTGTAGCCTTTGAAGAAGTCATATAATATGGAGGTTGACTGAGATTCCCATTTTTATTTTTTTAATAGAATAAGAAGACGTTAATGTCAATAAAAAATCTTAGAATAAAAAAAAATATGTTTTTGTTAAAGTCACAGTGTGTACAATTTAGTACCATCTAGTGGTGAACTAATAGAATGCAACGACCTAATTTGGAAACGTGTGTCATACTACTATGCCTCAGGGAGACCAGACTTTTAAAGTCTACGACCAATTACTACATTCACAGTTATTTTTCCTTTGGGTATCCACAGCAGAAAGATGGCGGCAAAACATGTCCGCTTCCTGTAAGGTATGGCATGACCTATGTAATATAATTAGCGAGTATTAGACTTATGGTTATATAAAAGAAATGTATGCTGATGTGACAGAAGATGTTTTTTTTCCTGATTGAAATCAATTGTGTTTTTAAGTGAATAAACATTGAAAACCTGAAAAATTCTCCACATTGCCCCTTTAAAAATGATAACTAACCAAACTATATTTTATATTTATAAAACTATCCATAATGTGATCGAAAAATATTTTTACCCTTGTCAGTTATTATCATATATGAGCTTTTGGGATTCATTGTTAATATATTTAATTTGGTATTGCTGCAAGTCAAACAATCATTTGAGAATTGTAATTTACTGAGTGAACTTTTTTTATGTGCTGCACTCTACAAACAGTCCATGCGTTTAAAACACTAAAACTTAAAAAAAAAAAAAACTTTAAAAAACTAATTAAAACAAACCGTATTAAAAATAAATCAAAACAAAAACTACATTTAAAACTACTATAACTCGTAATTCAAACAACCATGGCGACAAGACATCAGAATATCTCATGAGCTTTTTTTTATGTTTTGTTCATTTTTCATGATACCATCTCAGAAAGGTTAAAAACATGAACTTGAGATTTCGCTGAAAACTTCCAACGTGTACAACGTAACTAAGTCAACAAAAGAAGAAGAATTTATTGCATTTATTGTCTAAATGACGATCATGGAAAGACGTGTGACGCGAATACATCAGACTGCCTGGAGGTTCCCGTTGGTTGGCGTAACTGCAAACAGACTTTTTTTTTTTTCCCAAACAGGTATTTTACTGAACCAATAGCACAAGTGCGAGTTTTTAGCTTAAGTTACGTCCAGTGAGAAAATGCAGTTAAGCGCTCTTTCATGTCTCCCTTTCAAACACTCAGCATGGTGATAGCCATGAAACATTGTTTGGGTGATGATGTCACAGCATCCTAATCGCATTTTTTTTTTTTTTTTTTTTTTGCCGGACCTTGCTCCAGGGCGCTTTTGTGCTGCATCCTTCCAGAAATGTAATTTAATAGAAACGTGTTCCGGCAAAGAACTTGAGTTACGGTGCGTTGTACTTAGAAAACCAAACTGGCATTGACTAAGTAATTTAGAGATGAAAATATGAATCAGAAGGATGTAAGGGCCACATAATGTTATGAAGAGAAATTGTGTTTTGTCCTAAAAATTGTACAAATAATTTATTTGCGCTTTTGCATACCGGTATTTAGAAAAATGCTACAGTACATAAACCAATTTACTTGTAATATGGCAGTCGGGTTATTATAGTTTTGGAATTTTTTATTTTAGTTAGTTTTTATTAGTTTTCAGCGTGGTTCTGTTAGTTTTTATTAGTTCTTTAAAAAATGCTTAGTTTTAGTTTAGTTTTTTAGTTTCAGTATTAGTATGAGTTTTTTTTTTTTTAAATGTGTATTACTTGTGCGCAATATTTAAAAAAACACCCTGGGAGCGACGTCATCTGAAGGTGCTTTTCTATTGGCTGCCGCTAAATGACGTCACTTCTGTGTGACATACTTTCAAACGTCATTATTCCGGTTTATATCAAAATAAATCGACTAAAAATCACATTTAAAATCATCCACAAAGGCTCATGCATTAAACTAATTACCAAAGACTAAAACAAAAGACCTTTGCTATAATTATAGTTAGTTTTAGTTAGTTTTGTAAACATAAAATGTAGTTTCAGTTAGTTTTCGTTTTTTAAAAAGCATTTTCATTTTTATTTTATTTTGGTAACAATCTTATTTTTTTTATTTTAGTTTTAGTTTTTTCATTAGTTTTAGTGAACTAAAATAACCTTTAATGGAACCTGTTTTTTTGGATACCCTCCCTTCTTACTTTGACCATCTCCAAACATTTTTGTTTTTGTTAATTTATTTGAACTGAGTCAAATGCCTATTTTAGCATATGTCGCGGGCCACTGAAAAATGGACGGCGTGCCGCAAATGGCCCGTGGGCCGCAGTTTGGACACCACTGTCTTAGGGCGTACATGTGAATGTGCGTTTCTCAGTGTAGAAAATTTAATTTCAGTCGAAGCAGGAAAAAGGACACGACGTCTTTTTAACTCGGCTGGGCCAAAAAAAAAAAAAAAAAAAAAAAAAGGTAATCTAATCTACCCTTCCAAACAGGGACATATTTCATGGCAAATAAAACATCACTCAAACAGTTCACCTCACCTTATTTGAATCACATTTTTTGAAAAAGCTGGAGCGCCAAAGGCTCAACATGATCTACGGCGTCAGAGGAAATACAAGCGGACTGCGGCCAACGTACTGAAAGCATTTTCACTTCTGCGGTTTGCTTTCAGGGGATCCGAGGCTTGGACCAAACAAACCGACGGCGGTTTTGCTTCTCATCCACTTTAACAAGTCCACCTGAGCTGCTAACGAGATTAAGCGTTTGTAAAATGCCAGCCCATCCGTTCGGCATCTGACATTACAAGAAGAAACGTTTTGGCCCTGCATCATATCTGGTGTCGATTTGATCGTCGTGAACACGAGCGGGCCGCCTGGTTCTCATTTCGGCGGCGCGCGAGCTTGGTCAGAGTTGCGTGTTTTATTGGGAGTCTTGTTCTTCTATTCCCTCCCTGGTCCGTGCTGACCTCTGACAGCTTCCAAGAGGCCCACGGGCGCATCCACGTGGTGGACGCGATTGTTAGATGACACTTGCTGGAGCTGTGGTGCAGTCTGGGAAGTGTTTGCGCAGGCCTGCTATTAAGTCGCCCCACAGGGTGGCGGGGGGGAGGAACTTTTTGTCTCTGCCTTGTACTGCGACCAGTTGCTTTGCCGCAAAAATCGTTGCACTGTGAAAAAAGGCGTGTCGATCCCCCAGCAGACCGATATCGTATTACTTGGCGGAAATGTGCTGTTTTCACCAGTAACAGCAGGAACGCAGTCTGCAATGCGCTGAAGACATTATTTAGTTATTTACACACACTCCATAAACTCTGTCATGCAAACACATATTTTGAAATAAAATCATTCAATTGGTCAACTAATGTAACTTAAAAAAAAATTATTGTGTGCGTTTTTGTGAATTTTAAATACAGTATGCTTGCTTACATATCACGCTTCAGTAGCAAAATTATAACTATAACATCTTTTTTTTTTTTTTTTTTTTGGAACAAAACATGAACTATAATGCAGTCACATGACTTTTCTCCCTTGCAGAGCAGAGGAACACATTTTTAAATGGCATGCAGATCTCTTTTGTAAATGAGAAATTACTAAAAATAATAAATAAAAAAAAAATAGCATGTCCAAGCTTTTATTCCACCCTTGTGAGGACCAGTTATGCTAAAAAAAAGAAAAGAAAGGAAAAAAAAACAGAGATGGCTTATATAGTGCTATTTGCCTCTTGTCTGGATGTGGATACAGAGACCACACTACAGGACTGTCTCAGAAAATTTGAATATTCTGATGAAGTCCATTATTTTCTGTAATGCAATTATGACTTACAGCTTAAGAAAACTCAAATATCCTATCTCAAAATATTAGAATATTTCCTCAGAGTAAGTTAAAAAAAATAATAATAATTCCACAATCAGCAATATTAAAACAATAAAAGGCTTGCAATATTTCGGTTGATTTGTAATGAATCCAGAATGTATGGCATTTTTGCCTATTTAATTGCATTGCAGAAAATAATGGACTTCATCACAATATTCGAATTTTCTTAGACAGTTCTGTCACCCATTATTTATACAACTAAAAACTTTAAAATTTAATGAATTAATGGAGTTCAACCGCCTTAAAATAATGTATAAGGCACATAATCAAATTTGACCAATTAACATGCAAATCAAATTTAAAAAAAAAAAACTAAATACAGAACAAAAACAAAAACAATGATGTATTTCAACTCAATGTGTCAATTTGTGGAACAATCTGGATCATATAACTAAATCATTTCAGTCCATTCAAAAATGTATAAAAACTCAATTACTGGAAAAAAAAAAATATATATAGCACATGGTAATGCTGTTGCATCATTTTGTTTGTTACCAAAGCAGCAACTTGACTGTTTAATGTCATTTATTTTGTGTTGATTATTATTAATAATAATTATTATTTTTCTGTTTTTTTTTTCATTTATTTATTTTCTGATCAGGGGCAGATACCACAAGTTTTATTTATTTATGTCCCCTTCATTTCTTTCTTTCTTTCTTTTTTTTTTTTTTTTTAAGAATGAACTAAAATTATTGAATTGAATTGAATTGAATTGAATTGAATTGAATTGAATTGAATTGAATTGAATTGAATCGTGTTGCATCTTGATTCTTAGTATCCTGATCACTCTATTAACTGCTAGTGATGCACACAGTGGTGGTCCTAGCTTGAATGGTTCCCTCCCTCTGTGTGACAATTTCCTGCTGAGTGACTGTTGGCGTTCACGTGACTGTCCGTCAACGGTCTAGTCGTTTTTCTTCAACGCTGTGCAGCCATTTTAAGAACTTGTAAATGGAAGGATGTACCAACATTGTGTGACTCATACTGCTTTTTGAGAATTATACAGTATACGTCTAAGCTGATTGATACGGAAAAATGTTTGGTCTGCAAAAAGTTGTCATTTTACAACACCATGGATCAAATCCATGCGCTGAAATAGTAAATAACAACCTTGGATGCAGTCATGATGCGTGTTTATCGCAGCTTCGAATCCATTTCTATTTCCTGTCACGGCTGATGTAAAGCTGCCATTCTGTTCCGATTTAGACTAATAATTTATTACATGTGGCATGCGGGTCGGAACCTGATATTTTCTACGCACCCTAATCAGTTTAAGATGATTGCGGGGAAAAAAAAAAAAGAAGCCCCATTTGTGAGACAGGACAAACCAAACATCCTTCTCGACTTACAGAGCTATTAATATAGATATAATCATAGGCCTCCAGAGGGTTTTTTTTTTTTTTACCGGCAGAGGGAATTCCTCTCTGGTGGGTGCCCGACCCTCTTCAAAGCCCAAGTGTGACTTACAAATGATTTGTTGTGAATGAGTGACGGCGAACATGAGAGATGGCTGACATCCCTTTTTGTGGAAAAGCGATTTTCCTCAGCAAGGCATGAATTGAAGCCAACCCGTCATAACATACTGCTTTTCTTCTAAGCACCAGTTTACAGTCATATTTGGCCTCTAAATGCTAGCTTCGGCGTGAGTAGACCTCCTTTTTTTTTTTTTTTTTTTTTTTTAAAACGCGACAGTGTTATAACGCTCTCGCGAATCTACTGCATCACAATTTGACATTGAGGCCTAATTGTCAGCTAGCTTACGAATGCCTCGGCTCCGGCGGCCACATCCGTTGTCCTGCTTGACCTTCCACTGCGGTCGCGAGACGCATGCAAGATAAGACGAGGAGGAAGGGAGACGCGCACAAAGCAAGTTCGGAGCTGCCTTTGGAGAACGAGTGGCGCAACAGCTTTAATGCGCCTCGTTCGAAACGCTCCACTTGCCGTGAATGGATGCGTTTGCCCACGCGAAAAAAAAAAAAGACGTCCACACAGACGAGCTTATAGGTGAGACTGTGTCACTGCTTACTGGCGCCGGCACTCGCCCGGCTGCATAACTCCATTGGTGTCACTAACTGTTAGTGATAGACCGATATGGGTTTTTTCAAGGCCGATACCGATACAGATTATTTGTCGTCAAGTAGGCCGATAACCGATATTTCAAGCCGATATTCATTTGCATTAGCATGGGGGGGGTTCTTTTCAAACTATATATAATTTCTCACTGAGTAACAAATTCATGCGAATGTAGCTCATTTGGGGTTTTTGTTAGGGTTCGTAAAAACGTTTCAAAAAGATTTTCCGCGGTGAAAAATGGTGTGAATATGTTCCAAATGTGTTTACGACAAATAATAACTGACTGCGAACATCTTACAAATCCTGACGAAAACCCCAAATTCGCTACGTTCGCAAGTATTCCCTGCTCAGTGAGCTTTATCGGCCTTCAGATTCCAAAAATGGCCGATGCCGATATTCGTCAAAAAGCCAAATATCGGCACCGATAATCGTCCCGGCCGATTATCGGTCTATCCCTACTAACTGTATGTACACGCACACAAACTTTAACATATTTTCCATTTGTTATCGACTCAGATGGTTCTCGCCGATAATGGGTTTTAATGTGTTTGTTTAGTCAAATGTTGCCGTCACATTACTAAATAGGGCTGGGTATTGCCGCCAACCTCACGATACGATACGTATCGCGATACATATGTATCCCAATACTCGATCTTCAAGGCGATACGTATCCCGATATATTACATTAATTTTCTTGCATTTTATAATAACAGTCCTATGTATACCTAAAGGATATGTTTGTTATTAGGGGTGTTAAAAAAAAATCGATTCGGCAATATATCGTGATACTACAGCACACAATTCTCGAATCGATTCAATAGGCAGCCGAATCGATTTTTTAATATCCATTTTTGATGGAAAAATATTCAACAAAATGTCTAACTTTCATACCTTAAGCATGGAAGAATGTTATATTAATGGAACATTAAGCCTTAATATTTTATTTCAATGCTGTTTTAACATGAAAAAGGTTACAACCTGTTTGTTGAAAGTTATAAAACGGAAATTTCAGATCAATACATAATGCATTTTGATACAAATCTTACAGTGTACATCTACAAGTTGACTGAATGGTATTTTCTAAAATTGAGTAAAAAAAAAAAAAAAAAAATCGCAACAATCGACTTGTAAAGTCATATCGGGATTAATCGGTATCGAATCGAATGGTGACCTATGAATCGTGATACGTATCGAATCGTCAGGTACGAGGCAATTCACACCCCTATTTGTTATGCTGACTGACAAAAATATTTTTGTTAGCAGCTCTTCTGGTTTGTGTTAAAATTACAGCTCTTATTTGAAAAATATGGGAAATAAAAACAGCATTTTTTTTTTCATGTAACACATTCTATTTCGTTTTTTTAACTCATTCACTGCCATTGACGGAAAAAGACGTCAGATGATGCATTTTTTTTTTTGCTGGTCTGGCAATGAATGTGTTAATAAAAAATAAAAAAATAAAAAAATAAAAGTGGCCCTTGCAGCTTTCTATTTTTCTGTATGTGGCCCTCAGAGGAAAAAGTTTGGACACCCCTGCTGTACATTATATCAACAATTGATAATTGCTTCATTGATTTTTACCATGTTTAACTGACGGAAAAAAAGACGGCAAATGATGCATTTCTTTCAGGCAATGAATGTATTAAAAAATATAGGAAAATCGGTACATTAAGACATGTGCCATGTTAAGTTTATAAGTAAATAAATGTTGATATTCTTCCTCTGTTTTAATTTTTCCTAGCAAGACACAGTGTCCAATCACCGGTGAGCTATTTTTGCATTAATTGAAGGCAATTAACTTCAAAGACGCTGCTGTTTTTTTATTTTTAGGTACAATGCAAGCTGCAAAGGCAAACGTTAACTGCAATATTTAAAGTTAACGAGCAATATCGATTCTGACGCATGCGTATCGATGCGTGTATTGGAATGAGCACACCCTTATTACTAAATGCTCATTTCTTCACACATACAAACAACTCATTGAAAGGCTTTTATTTTCACCACCACATGTGTTCGCACCTTCAGGAGTGTTTCGCACATCCGCATATCGTTTACTTGTCTGTTGGTGTTTTTTTTGCACCACAGGGACTGCGCTCAGCCTCGGTAACCCACAGAGGAAAAGTTAACAGCTCAGTGCGGAGCAGCTTGACCGAGGACAGGCGCACTCACAAAACAAGAGCTGCTTTCCATGTGTCATGGCTGGTGACATAAGGGTAGAAACTGTCACGTGAACACCGCAGGGAATTCACAATTTTAGTTTGTTTATGCCACTTATTTTTAAACGGTCTCATAACCGGATAGAGAAATAAAGTCAAATGATAAATATGAGCTGTGTAATCCAACTAGAATTAGTGTGTTTTATACAAATATGTATTGTATGCTCTAAAACATTTTGACCGATATGCCGTGTTGACCTAAATTTAAATGAGGCGACTTAATTAAATAATGAGTACCAGTTGTGCCCCATAATGTCTGAGTACTTTTAGCAATTGAGAATATTGTCCAAGCGGGAAACATGGAAGTCTTGGAAGATGATTTAAATAAATAAAAAAATAAATAAATTGAGCATTTTAAAAGAGATAATCATCTTAACATTAACCTGATGGGACAAAAATTAGTAGAATGCACAGTCATTAAATTGGAATTATTATTATTATTATTATTATTATTATTATTTAAAACACTAAATGGACCATTTCAAAAAAGACATAATAATCTTAACATGAACCTGATGGGACTAAAATTAGTAGAATGCATAGTCATGTGAAAAAAAAAAGAATTATTATTATTATTGTTATTATTATTATTATTATTTAAAACAAATGGAGCATTTCAAAAGAGACATAATCATCTCAACATTAACCTGATGGGACTAACATTAGTAGAATACACAGTCATGTGAAAAAAAAAGAATTATTATTATTATTATTATTATTATTATTATTTAAATCAAATGGAGCATTTCAAAAGAGACATAATCATCTCAACATTAACCCGATGGGACTAAAATTAGTAGAATACACAGTAATGTGAAAAAAAGAATTATTATTATTATTATTTAAAACATTAAATGGAGCATTTCAAAAGAGAAATAATCATCTTAACATTAACCTGATGGGACTAAAATTAGTAGAATACACAGTAATGTGAAAAAAAAGAATTATTATTATTATTATTATTATTATTATTATTATTATTATCAATTACTATCAATGACCAGCAAAAGTGACGTTATAGTTGATTGAATACGCCAATGTGATTTAATCAATCTAGTGTCAACACTGCCACCTAGTGGCACAGATTTTTTATTTTTTTATTTTTTGGCTTTTGGCCCCCTCCAAATAACCCCACCGCCTGCCTCCACAATAACCTTCCCGCTGGAAAGATGGTAAAGTGATCTGTGGGTCCCTAAGTGCTTTTTGCTGTCAGTGGTGTTGACATGAGACGCTATAGAAACACAGCTGAGGCCACCTTGAACGGAGAAACCTGTCAGGCTGTGTTGCAAAGTATCCTTTTTTTTTTTCTTTTTTTCCCTGTTTTATTACTTCCTTTAACGATGGATCTGGTTATATTTCTTTATTTGTCATGCTCATACATACGCATACGTGTAGCGCAATGAGAATGTTTTTTATTCCGCCAGCTTTACCAATGTGTGTCGGGTTAGCCAGTTATAAAGGAAATGGTCAATATTCTGGCACACATTTGTGTTTTTGTTTCCACGGCGCTTCATCCTGAAAGAAATATTTCAAGGCCCCTTCGGAACCACTGACTATATGGGAAATCCCCCCCCCGCCGCCCCCCCACCCCAACCCTTTACCCCAGCTGTTGAAGGAAGACACAAACAGAGGCAAGATGGTGGCCTACCTGCTGTTAAAACTTCACGTGTTTAATTGTCCCAGTGAGAACATGGGGGTCCTCCTGAGGAATAAAGCAACTACTTGGCCAGAACTGGGTGGATCTCCGGGGGCAATGCACAAACTAAAAAAAAATGTAATGGCAGCACAAAGGAATACTTGTGCCCAGCTGTTTATGGCCGTGTGGTTAACTATTTAATTAAAAATCAACAGTGCAGAATGTGCGTTTGTCAAAATTGATTGCGATGATTTTGCATTCACACAATATCAATATTAATACAAGTGGTACACATGTGTGATGAAAATATTAAAAGTAGGCTACACCAGGTTCAAGGGTGTACCAAGCATTGATTTATTTATTTGCAATAGGCAACTCATAAAAGCAAAAGAATCCTTTTACTGGACATACGAAATCGAATGGAATGAATTTTGCTTTATCTGCAAACAGTCTGTGGTGCAATACTGACGACATCTGCACATAAGAGATCTGTGTGAAATCAGCTAATCGGGTGGCGCCATATTGTAAGTGTAAAAAAATAAATAAAAAAATAAAAGAAGAAGTTCCAACCTGTGGCTGTTGTTTTGTGTACCCTTTATTACATTGGAAACACAATTTTTGTGACAGCTGTTTTTCCACAAATTTTTGGGTGTGGAATCCAAAGCTGATCTCAGTTTTTTCTCGATATGTGTTTGGAATATAGAGCCCCATTTTCTTAAATCCAAATGATTTAGATACAAAAATTCAAAATATTACTTGATATTGGGGGTGTTAAAAAAAAATCGATTCGGCAATATATCGGGATACTACAGCACGCAATTCTCGAATCGATTCAATTGGTGATTGATGAAGGCACAGTAAGTTTTTAATTACGACGAGACGGGCCTGTTTTTTTTGGGGGGGGGAAAAAAGATGCCTCTCCATACCGGAAGTTTCCATGACGTTTCAGAATTTGTTTAAAAGAATCGGCAAGAAAAATTGTTCACCAGTCGCGCGTTTGCTCACTAAGATGATGTTTGCCTTGGACATTTCCGAAGCATTGTTTAAAAACAAAAAAATTAACAACAAAAAAAAAAAACATCCTTGGATCAGTTCTTTGCAAAACATCAGGCAGAAAAAACACTTCTGAGAGAGAACATGAACCAAAGAGGGCAAAAAATGATGAGGACAGCAGTTAAAAAGGTAAATGACCATTTTTATTCTTTACTCTATTCTTTGTTTTTTACATTACGCAGAACTCTCATTTATTGTGCAATAATCTAATTGTAACATGTATTTGTTACATGTTTTGATGCATTTTTATGCTTTATAAAACATTTATGTCTGAATTTTGGGAGGCTCGGAACGGATTAGGGCATTTACATGGAAAATGCGTCTCTACTTACAAAATGTTCTACTTAAGAACTTTCTTCCGGAACCAATTAATTTCGTAAGTAGAGGTACCACTGTACAGGTAACAAGTCTAATTTGCTGATCATGTTGCTGAGGGGTCCTTTCCATAGACTTACTTGAGCAAAACACCTGCGGGGCAACTTTGTTCGCCGTGTGCGGCCCCCACTTTGACTCCTTTTCACACTGCGCCAATGACCGGCCAGGGACCCAGATGAGCAGCTGTAAAATCCGGAAGAAAAACAAGGCATGAATGACCATCAAAAATGCTTCCCACACTCGCACAGGTGGCGATCAACTGTGGTACACTTTGAGCACACGTATTAATCTTATTATTGGGCGCTTGCTTTCAATTCAAAGCTGCTCAAAAGGGTTCGAGCAGCTCAGGCCCCGTCTTGTGAAGCTCCCATTTCTTGATGTGGAAAAGAAAAACACCATAATGATAGGTGGATGAATGTGGATGCCTCGATTGCATGACAGCCTGGGCGCGTTTTATTGCACCCGTTTTTGGGTTTACAGGAAATACGTGTTTATTTAGACACACATGAACGTGTCAACAAGTCAAGAATCTCCTCACGAGTTCCTGCGTTTATTAATCAGGAGTTAATCGCCAGCCCGTTGACAGGAAGTCGCGGCGCGGGGGTTATTTGAGGTCACGGCTATCTTTCTCGTTTGCGGCCGCCACTGTTTAACTTTCGCCCCACCTTGAAGGGAAACGATTACACGGAGACGCGGTGACATCATTTACGAGTGTTGTTTAAAATCCAGAAAGGTCCTGTTGTATATTTGATTTGGCCTCAGCTGACCGACACATCACATGTCACGGACTTTGACTATTTAACGTGGATTCTCCAAAACTCACAACTGCACTATGAGCAAATGTTCCAGAGATGTACCACATATTCTAAACAGGGCCATATATCTCCAAAAACAGAAATAGATTTCGCTGAATTGTTTGATACGTTTGGTCGAGGTTTTCCATCCGTCCTCATTGGAGCGGCTGCTGTTTTTCTGGCTGTTGGTGGCCTAAGCCCTAATCACCCTGCCTTCCCTCAGAGGCCATAAATTACACCGATGAGATGGCGCTTTGTGTTCCTACTTGCTGGGGAGGCAAGGCAAAGTCGTCGCGCCATATTTTGACAAGCCGTACATTAAATCATTGTTTTATGACAGATGGGAAAACTTCTGCACTTTCGCCGTCCTGATTTATGTTCATTTGAGTCTGGAGGACGCTATAATTTGCAAGTGATGTGAAAACAGATGGATAGAGAGATACCAAAGGGGTAAGACTGACCTATACGTTCTCGGCGCAGGCCTACAAATGGCATCCATATGCCTCAAGAAGTCTTCCACTTACATCTACATTCGCCACATGTGCGGTTATGACGGTCCGTGTCTGTGCACTCTTTTACTCTGCTTGCTTGCGTGCGTGCCCATGAAACGTCGCTTTGATGAAGGAAGTCCGACAATCTACCGCGTGTTACATGCGCACGGCCTTGTTTTAGGATTAACACGGTGGAACCTCCAAAGTCAAGCGTGTCACCGATGTGACATTTTCACCCTTTGCTATAATTAATCAGTCTTGTTCGTCCTGAGAGGTGAGGTTATTTGGGGAATAATAAGTAGTTTTAAGATAAATTTGTTTATTTATGGAGTGACAATGTGGAATACAGTGGATGACGACAATAAATCTAGCATCCACTTTCTTGACAGCTTATTCCTCACAAGGGTGGCGGCGGGTGCTGGAGCCTATCTCAGCTGGCTCTGGGCATTAGGCGGGGGACACCCTGAACTGGTCGCCAGCCAATCGCAGGGCACACAGAGACAAACAACCATCCACGCGCACAAGCACACCTCGGGACAATTCGGAGCGACCAATTAACCTGCCATGCATGTCTTTGGAATGTGGGAGGAGACCGGAGTACCCTGAGAAGACCCGCGCGGGCACGGGGAGAACATGCAAACTCCACCCAGGGCAAACTCCACCCAGGAAGGCCGGAGCCTGGACTCGAACCGGAGTCCTCAGAACTGGGAGGCGGACGTGCTAACCATTCTTCCAGCGTGCCGCCCTAAAATCTCGCATTTTAGTCATTATTTTAGTTTTTTGTTTTTAAAGAAAAAAAAAAATATTCGTCTATTTTTTTTTTTTTTCAGCAGATAACGTTGAACATTTCTGATCTAAAAACTTTTTCATGTAAAATTTTCGCTCATATTTTTGATGGAAAAACAACTTTACAAACAATTACAGTGGCTAATATGGCTCCATGCTATGAGCTAGTAAGTTAGCCAGTATTAGTTAGCGGTTGGATTCTCCACTTCCTGGCTACACTGTAAAAAAATAAATAAATAAATAAATAAATAAAAGTGTAGATTTTACGGTAAAAAAACTGTTAAAATGCAACAGTCAAGAGCTGTAAAATACAAAATGGTATATTACCGAAATAAACACATTAAATTACCGTAAATTGAGAAATTATACCTAACTAATTCTTATAGTGAGAATATGTCAAAAACACATTATTTCTGTTCAAATGGGAAAAAAAGCCAAAATTAATTAAAAATACCGTAAATTCACAAAAGAGTAATTACCGTTAAATTAACGACATTATTCTGTCAAAATTACTATTTTTTTTTTAAGTTTGAATTTACAGTATAAAACTGTTAATCATTTTGAAGAAATATACCTTAATTTTTACAGTAAAAATGTGTTAAAACGCAAAACTCAAGAGCTGTAAAATACAAAATGGTATATTACCGAAATAAATACATTAAATTACCGTAAATTGAGAAATTATACCTAACTGTAATTCTTACAGTGAGAATATGTCAAAAACACATCAAATGAAAAAAAAAAAAAAAAAAAAGCCAAAATTAATTAAAAATACCGTAAATTCACAAAGGACTAATTGCTGTTAAATTAATGACATTATTCTGTCAAAATTATTATTATTTTTTTAATTTGTAAGTTCATCATTTTGAAGAAATATACCTTAATTTTACAGTAAAAAAATGTTGAATTTTTGCGTTGTTCAGCTTGGGAGGTATTTGTGTGCTATGTATGAATGTTTAACATGTAAAAAAAAAAATGCTTGAATTATTTGTCCTTGGTTTACAGGGCAGCTTCCCTTCTCTAATGAGCCATGGAAAATTTGAAGTGAAATAATTTAAGCCATACTGGAGCAGATTTCCTCTTTGGTCAAAAGTCAAATTCAGCAAAATTATGGCTCTGCTTCATTTCCACTGCCTCAGGTCATGTGACAAGGTCATACGCACATTACGCACTAGATGATCTCGTGTTCTAATGCAAGCGTCAACAATAACTTTAATATTTTGTACGGTGAAGAATAATAACACCCATGAAGCTTCTTAAATGGATCTGAATGCTGTTTTTTTTTTTTTTTAACTCAAGAAATCACCTTCAAGGATGTTTTTCTTCAAGTACCATTCGCTGTTTTGATAAAGCTAAGACGACGTCTAAAATCATATTTCTGTTCATGTAAATATATTGATAAAAATTCCTTTCGTTCTTGTGGCGACAAGTAGCAAATGTGGGGTAACCTGTGAGGGAAGAAAACGCTCCAAATATATCATGCCTTGGAGCCCGGGACGACCGTGTTTTATGGCTTTTCCCAATGAGGCAGGACAGCATGTGAGAGTGTAACGTCTGGTGCAGCCATTGTGTTCCAATGAGAAGGAGGGGCCGGGGGGGGGGACCACCCACATCAATCCAGTGATGAAGTAAATACCGTTGCATGTTCCATGTCGCCAGCTTCCCTTTGCTCTTCGAGTAAACTGTGGTCAAAAAAAAAAAAAAAAAAAAAAATGGCCTGCTAGCTCAACCTGACCAACACGGCAGAAGTTTTTGAACTTATCCGAGTCTCTCAGGAAAAAGACGAGTACCCGGCTGGAGTTGAGGTCAGCGAGGTGGCTTTTGTGCACTTTAATACACGACATCAAACAGACTACAACAGTACTGCACGACAAATTACACTTAATGAAACAATTGGCAGGAGCAGCATTGTAATTATAAAGCCCAAACCAAAACAGAAGAAAACAACAAACAAACCTCTTGTGTCCTGTACGCATAAATCACGTCCTCTCTGTTTGTTTATTTGACTTGTTAGGCAGTTATCAAACTTTTCTTGGGGGAATAATATCCCATGTGAACAAAACAAGTCTTGCAGGAAAACCACATTTGGATGTTTTACTTGACGGAAGCGTGATTACATCCAGACTACTGTATTGCGCAAATCTTCTGCCGCCAATTAGTTGTGGCTTTATTCATTTGTGACCAAGCATCAATCGTTTTGACAACTTGTACTGTGTTGTGGTTATTTATGAAATGGAAAATTCATTTTCTGAGCTCAGTAATTACTTGTATCCAAGAGCAAATTTTGAACACGATTTCGACAGACATTTATTATATATTATTATATTATTTATTCATGTATTTCGGTGTCATGTCAATATTATGTGTTCAGTTCATGCAAGACCAAACAAGTTTATCTTGGAAATGCCGCCTCTGCTCTCAGCAGTTTTCAACACGATACATGACTGCACTAGCTTCAATTTTTTCAAAAGCTGAACATGCGCCTTATATAGGGATCAATATTGAGCCGCAACAAGTCTCGCTGTCAAGACGCTATCGGTGACCCTGCGCGATCGGTGACGCGCATGCGCAGAAGATCCCGCCATCTTGGATCGCTGGCTAATACCAATACTTTAGCTCAGAGAAAATAATAAAACAGCTGTTTATTAATTTTGGGAGTGAATGGAGTTGTCAGAAAGCTGGTTTGTAATCTATTAATAAAGTATGACTGACCTATCTGACTGTTTTGTTGACATTCCCTTTAGCGCAGCGCCATCTAATGGATGCATAACGTAACCCCAGCCTCTACTGTAGCGCCTTATATATGGAAAAAAGTTTTAAAATATGTAATTAATTGAAGGTGCGCCTTATAACTCATTTACTCCCAATAACGTATAAATACGTTTTTTTTAAATGTTCTAAGTGTCCCAAAGACGTATTTACACGTTTTGTTTTGTTTTTTATGCTAGAGCATACAGAAGGCTTTGATGCAGCCTCTCAACTGCAAAGAACGGTTGCAGAAATGGTAGTTATTACACAAACGGCCAGCAGGTGGAAGCAGAGCAAAGGAGATCAACCAGGGCCATGTAGAAAAAAAAAACCCTTTTAAATAGATTTCTGAAAACTGATTAAACTTAACTCTCTTCTAAAGCTAATTGCTGCAAAACGGAAACAGATAGAAACATACTTTTTTTTCCTGATGAAAGAAGAGACTTTAATCTTTCTTTAGGTTCTATGCTTTTATAGCAATAGAACACAATATTCTGTGGGCCTTGCAAAATCAGTCAAAATCCAGTAAAACAGCCGGGAGCAAACGGGATTGCGAAATGTGAAAATGGCGGCGAGTGAATGAGATAATGAGGTGCGCCTTATAGTGCGGAAAATACGGTAATTTGAATCTTGGTGCATGAGCTGATGAAGCCTGTTCAGATGAGAGGCGAAACATTTTTATAAAACAAGCAGTGCACTCCGGTTGTTGTGGATTCAATGTCCAGAGACTACAATGACCCGGATGAATGAGAATTTGTGCAGGTAATAGACCCAACTGTCCTTTGGGACTCCAATCTGGAACATGCTACTTGTCTGCACAAATTGTGAACCTTTAGACTGAACCAAATGTTCAGTTACGAATAAAATAGTGAATATAACTTGTGTTCTTTTACATTTAGGCTGGATTTAAATTCAATATTGCTCCCACTTAATGCTTATATCTGATGCTTAGATGTACTTCTATGTATATTTTAAATTTTTTAAACCTCCCTGACAACAGTCAAATGTAGTCCGCCATCTTTGAGATACACCGTGTTCAAATGGACCTATTTTAATTTCTTGAATGTTTTCCATGCCAAGAACTTGCACTGGTTTCACAAAAGCGCGATCTCAGCGAGAGGCGCGCTATGAAATGTCGCCCGGCGTGATGGTTAGTGACAGTTATATGCGAAGAGGCTGTTCATACAAATGGCGGCTTTATTGGTCCTAGATGATAGCACGTCTTTCGCTTTCAAAGTGATTTACTGCAGCTTGGTGGGATGAGCTCAGTCAATATGTGTGGTCGCTCGTCTATTGCACTTTTTCCTCTGTTGCTTTTTAAGTCTTCGTGGGCCCTGGAGGTTTCTTAAACGTTGTCGGGCCGTTTGGATTGGAGGCCCGGCAGTATAAAGCGGCCTTTGGCAGAGGATCTTCCCTGCGTCTCCAAAAATAAGAGCGATTCGGGGTGAACGCGTGTGTTCATGTGTGTGAAGAGGGAAAAAAAAAACAACAAAAAAAAAACATGTAAGCGTATAGAACACATCAAGTTGTGTTACTCCCCCTTAAGCTCGTCTTTAAAAATGTCATTTGAAAGTACTGCAGCAAGTTAAGAAATAAATGTATATTATTGTTAGTGCTGTAAAAGTTAAAGCGCTAACTAATTGATTAATCCCGAAAAAAAAATATCACAATCATGTATTAACACAGATTAATCACATTATTCATTTTGACATCAGATGATCCTTTAGCTGACAGTGGATGTTTATGCAACGTTAAAGGTAGCACAGAGGTTAAGGTTAAGGGTAATGGGATTTTTATTAGGTTTTAGGTGAATTAATGAGTATAAATTTACACGTATTCACACACACACACAAAAAAAAAAAAAAAAAGAGAGAGAGCAATGAACAATTCTGATCTCGCTCAAAAAATAAAAATAAATCAATAAAATAAAATAAAGGTAGCACAGATTGTGTTCGAGCAACAAACATAACTACATGCATTAAAGTATTTAATAAATGTTTATACTATCGGGGTCATTTTTTTTTTTGTCATTTTAAATTATGCAAGTAATTAACTGATTAGAAAAAGAGGAGGACGTCCTAATGACATAAAATGTCGAAAGAATTAACACATAACAGTTGATCTTCAAAAAAAAAAAAAATGTTGATAAAAAGCCTTTTTAATTAAGTGATTAATTGTGAGTCATCAAAATTCAAGATGTGATTAATCTGATGAAAGAATTCAATTGTTTTGACAGTTGTAATCATTAATAATAATTAATTAATTAAGGCGCTTATTTTTTTTAATCTGAATTAATCGCATGACTTCAATAATTAACTCACAGTTAATCACACATCTGTTCTAAATATACAATAAAATGTACAACAAAAAATGTTCATACTCTAGTTAACATATAAGTGGAAAAAAATGTTAAACTAATAGAAATATGGATGCATCTTTTAGCTATTGATATTATAATTTCACAATAATTCATAAAACTGAGTTAAAATTAAAAAGATGTACTGTACTGATTGATTTGTGGTGTGGTCATTTTTATGCCACTAGGTGGCATAATTGCACGTGTAAGACATTGGTGACAGCTCAGTGCATTTACTTTTCATATTAAGAGCTATCTCATCTTTAACATGAAGTAACTTTTTGAAATTTTACACGTTTAAAAATGTAAAATGCAACTCGCCTCCACAAATAAAAGCATTATTATTAAATTTATTATTATTAAATCTTGACATCGACATGTCTGCTGCGTTGAAACTGGAATTCCTCCAGTACAGGCTTCCTCAGTAAAAAAAATTAATAATAATAATAATAATGGCATTAAAAGAACTTTAAATGAACTCAAAATTAACACACTAATTTTGACACCCCTAATTATTCTTAAAGAAGTATTCATATCCAGGTGTTCCTGCTGGTCATCATCTTGAGGAAATGTCTGCAGAAGTCGACATGAGCCCGCCACAAGCTGATGTTTTGAAATGAAAGAGGTGAGGATCTTTGCTCCCGAGGGACCAGTTCTTTGACCTAAAGACCACTTGGTCGGGGACGTGAACCTCAAAGGCAGCGGGAGGGCCCCAGCTGGTGGGAGGCGGCTGGCAACATGAGGCAATATCTTTACATGGTCATATCGGCTCTGATTGTGTTTTGAAAAATATACATACTAATTATTATTATTTATTATTTTTAGGCAGCTGGATGGGTGGAGTCCTCACATGTGGGGGATTTTCCACATACTCCAGCCTTCATTGTCACCCACGACTCTCTAGATTCTGATGAGTCAAGCAGTATAAAATGATTGGATGAACTTGATTTTTCTTCATTGAAGCGGCTACCTCTGGTAATTCTTCAAATATTGCGCATTTAATCCAATGAAATGTGCATTTCATTAGGATACAATTTAAAAGTTGACTCAAAATGTGTTAACTTTTTGATTGATGCTCATTGTATTCATTTCAAATCATGCCTGTTATTGTGTTTGTAGTTTAAGAATGTTGTTCAGCTGCAGTGGATCATCGTGTGAGGTGTTATAATAATAGAGGACGAGTTGAAATATTATACAAGAAAAAGAATTAGGGATGCTCGACACTGCTTCTTTTTTTTTTCCCCCGACTGAAACCAGTTCAATCTCCGGTGTAATAACCTTATTTATTGATTGAATTCTTATTTTTCATGTTATTATTATTATTAATTCAATCTCTGGTGTAATAACCTTATTTATTGATTGATTTAATTTTTATTATTATTATTAATTCAATCTCTGGTGTAATAACCGTATTTATTGATTGATTGAATTCTTATTTTTCATTTTATTATTATTATTATTAATTCAATCTCTGGTGTAATAACCTTATTTATTGATTGATTGAATTATTTTTTATTTTATTATCTGTTCTCATTGCTGCTGGACATGTAAATTTCCCAGAAGGAGCCATCCCAAAGGGATCAATAAAGTCTAAGTCTAAGTCTTAAGTTTGAATTCTTCTAATTTATCCTAAAACGGCCACAAGAGGGCGGCAGATACCGGTATCGTTCATTGTCACGAGGACCGATACCTTGAAATAAGGCTGGTATTGGTACTCGCTCATCCCTAGAATTGAAACGTTAGAATGACGAGGTTCATAGTGCATAAAAGAATAAAGTGACCTAGTGATTATATTGTACCGTCAACATTTTAGCACGACACTAATGATAAATTTATGAATATACTATAAGTTTTATAATTACGTGACCTTGAATAAGGAAGCTCAATCTGCACAATACTAAAATTGGAATTATAATAATATTCTCTGACAGTGTCAATCAAAACAGAGCTCTATAATCTCAAAAGATTGCATGGGTGATGTACCTAATGTTGTGTCCGGTGATTGAAGTCTACTCACTAATCCTCGTCTACAAATCAGCAATGTAAATGATTTCATGTATTGCCAACTTCTCAGATAATTGCAGCGATTCATTGAACGGGTCAAAGTCGAGGCAGCTGAGCTCGTTTGAACCACGACATTTACTGCCGTCATATTCAAGCTGCTCCGTATTTTCCTGGCATGGAGTCCGCATGACAAACGATCCAATTGCGCAGTTCTGGCTGCTAATTCTTCTGTTTTTCTCGCGCCAACTGGCGACGTGACATAATGCGTAGCGGATGTGTGTTTCCTGACAAAATGGCAGTTAGCGCCACTTCCCTGCGCAGTGTTTGATCTGTTGAGTCTGCGTACATAAAGATAACCGCAAAGTCACTTCTTCCGACTCGCTACAAAATTTCGTGGGTGAATTTGCGAAGGCAGACTGATGCAGAAAAATGCGAGCCCATTCTTCAGGCCTCTTAAACAGTTTGTTGTCATGATGAAATTCCCAATTAAATTCCGTGTATTCGATATTAATCACTTCACGTTTGGAGAACTGTATCTGCGAGCACATATGTTCTCCGGGTTTGTTCTAAATCCTCTTGATGACTTTTCCAATCCTTCCTCACAGGCTGGCAATGAAGAGAGTACAGTACGTCAGTCGGTCCCACAACTCTCAGATTTAGGACTGGACCCTCAGGCAGGCTCCACAGTCCTTCAACTTTCCACCATTCACGTTTGTTCTTCTGCGACTTCGCCTTATGACGCGCGCGGGTCAAAAAAGGAAAGGAAATCGCAATCCCAGCTTGACGACACGGATACAACAAGTGAAGTTGGATCCGTGCGAGGGGAAAATGGATCACTCAGTAAGTCTTCCCTTTCAACTGAAAGGCTGATTCCAACGTGCTGCTTTTTTTTTTCTGAACTTACAAGCTGGAGTTTTAGGTACATTTACCTCATTGTGTTTTTGGATTGGCCTCAAACATGTAGAAGATATCGAGACGACTGGCCTCCTCGCTGTAACCTCCATCACTCGACAGCACTGTGCAGCTTTTCTCGTCCCTGAGGTGGGCCTGCCAAGAGATGGCCAAGAGTCAGACTGACACTCAGACATGAGTTTTTCGCTCGAGATTTATGAGATCATACATTATAAATAAAGCAAGCAACAACAGCCAAAAAAAAAAAAAAAAAAGTTTTCATTGAGACGTTTAGTTGTTTTACTGCATCAGTACGTCCCAGTTTATCATCACTGAAAATAAATTTCGATTCAGTGAGTTTGACTTTCTAAAGTAATTACATCAGCCATGTCCACATAAAAGTCACACGTATCACGTCAGACCACACACAACAACCTCGGACCGAGGCGGTTGCAGATTCATCTGAAAACACCTGATTTGACTTATGCCTCACACCACGCCAATATGTGCCAGCCATGAAAATTGACACTCCATAAGAAATAACTCTTGCTAGCAATGTGGCATGTTTACCATTACACGTACATGTACAACATGCAGTTGTTTGCTTTCATAGATAGCTAGCAGCTAACTAGCTAGCTAGCTAGCTGGATAGCTAGAAGGATACCTAGCTGGATAGCTAGATAGATAGATAGATAGATAGCTAGATAGATAGATTTTGCATGTTAGATTCACTGAAAGAGTATCTAGTGTTTGCTTCAAAGAAAAATCAAGACTCATCCTATGAAATGTTGATGCTGTGCAAAATGAACAGCGTAATATCAGCTCATCGTAACGCAGTCCAAGTGGTGACTCTCATGAGGTGGCAAGCACCTGCCTACTGACTCTTATTTGTTCTCTCACAAATTATTTCTGGCCCTTAGTTGACAAAGATAAATGGGGGGGATTAATATATATTGGACTAATCTGTCGGCTTGCGCTGGGGTAGCAGAGAGCGTGGATAGTATTTCCCTCAGGTAACCAAATGCAGGCCTACTGGATTAAGAGCCATTTGCAGGAAGGCTTAACCATGATCCAAAGCCATTAGCAGAACATGGCTGTGGAAAAGGGGAGCAGGGAGTTTTTTTTTTTTTTTTTTTTTAATTGCTTCCCGCTGATTATAATTCAAAGATGTGACTTTGAACATGCTTACACTCTCCCTACATATTTTAAATTAGAATCCAGGGTAAGAATCCTCTGGGCACTCAGACAGGAAGTGTTTAGTCACAATTTTTTATTTTGCATTTGGATCATGCGGCGTTTGGATTTAGTGTATTATACAAACCAGCTTGTCTTTAATTAGTTTAGCTTGAGTGATTATCCATACTTATGTTCATTGGGAAGGGTGACAAAAGGGAGAACTTTTTACAATATGATCTCATCGCCATAGTTTAATGATGTAAAAATCATACTAAACATCATCATATACCACATTGATGAATGTCCTTTAGTCAACATACGTTGTTTTTAGTTGATGTCAAATTGAACTCTACAATCATATTAGAGAGAGAGAGAGAGAGAGAGAGAGAGAGAGAGAGAGAGAGAGAGCGCGAGAGAGAGCGCGAGAGAGAGCGCGAGAGAGAGCGCGAGAGAGAGAGAGAGAGAGAGAGAGAGAGAGAGAGAGAGAGAGAGAGAGAGAGAGAGAGAGAGAGAGAGAGAGAGAGAGAGACAGAGACAGAGAGACAGAGAGACAGAGAGAGAGAGACAGACAGACAGACAGACGGACGGACGGCCTCCATGAAATGAAATTCTGGAAAAGCCACCCGGGATTTTCCTTCCTGTTCTCAGTAGGTGGGCACACACAATGGGCGGTTGCAGTCCTCCTACTGGTTGCAGTCTGTAGCCTCACCACTTGATGGCACTAAAACCCCATTCTTAAAATCCATCCGTTTGTAGACTGTATTGCAGGATTCCCCAATTCCTCTTCTGCCGGTTTTCCATTTTTCCGTCTACCAACGCATCTGATACTAAAAATAAGGATCATTATCAGGCACGCTGATGAGTTCATGATATGACTCAGGTGTGTTGGTAGGCGGAAAAATGGAAAACCTTGTAGCACTGTGGCCATCGAGGACCAGAATTGGGGAACACTGCTGTATTTCTTTAGAATTGCAGCCAAGTAGACTGGAGACTGAATATGGGTTTTTGTGAGAGCCGAATAAACCTTCAACTGGTCGTTAATCACGCATTTATGCATGCATAATGGCTATTCAAAAAAAAAAAAAAAAAAAGTGTACACACCCCTGTTTGCCAAGTCTTGAAAAAAACGGACCACCCCACCCCCCCCCACTGGCTGAAATGGGCTTCCATAGTAACCTGTAACCTGTCCAACTCAATTAACACCTGGTATAACGTGATTGCACAATTTTGCACACCCTGTTATGAATGGGCATGTGGCTGTATTACGAATTAACCAATGGAATTGAAGTGCATGCAAAATGGGAGTCAACACACACCTGCCACCATTTAAAGTGACTGAATCCCAAATCAAGTTCAGGATATTCTTTTCCTTACCTTTTCATAATCACACTTTAAATTACAATCCGCAGAGAGCTACCACAGCATCTCTTTCTTCAAATGTATCAGGAGAAGCATACCAAAGAATTTACAAGGCATTAAATATACAATTTGCATACACTTGTCGAGAGCATGTCATGGCTCTCTCGAGTTACCAGTTATTTCTACAACTCTATTTTTTCTCTGATAGTTTGGTTCTTTTATGACTTTATTATTGGTTAACAGAAAAAGTGAGCGAATCTGTTGGGTAAAAAAAAATATACATACCGCAGCATGAATTAGCAATTTTGGTGACTTGGAAAGTTTGTCAATGAAATGAGCTTCATACCATTTCATCAAATATTGAAATATGGCTCATTGATACAAATGTCCACAAACACAACAGTCAAATGAGCTTAAGCAGTGTCAAATCAGAGAAAAATCAGCATTATAGAAATAAGTGGACACTCAGGAGAGCTATGATCTTATGTTCTTTACAAGTGTATGTAAACGTTTGATCACAACTGTACCATGGAACAAGATCACAAAAGTGATATTACCAAGAATTGACGTCTCTTCAAATTGATGATATTTGGTCAGGGTTGCTGCCAAGCAGCTAACAACACAACATTAACATGCGTGAACCAGGCAATGTCACAATCCTCTGCCATGCACCCCAAAAACCACAAGGTGGCGCCACAGAATAATATGAGCAAAACGCTTGGAACGCATCTTATTAACTGTCTTGTGTCTGACATCACCGAAGCGTTGGGAAAGGAGCAGGACATCCTGATGACGACACGAGCTTCTCCATTTTCCACCTGACCTTTTTCAATCTAATCGCAGCCACTGTAAAAGAAGAGATATAAAACACTGGCCAGCTGGTGATAAAGAGCCCTCGCGAAGAGCAGGTGGTGCTTGTGTATAACGTCCCCACCATACATGAAGCCGGTTATGGCTTTATTGCCCCTGCACGTCCCCTTCATATCTGCCTGCTTCCCAGCCACAGTCAGGTAACACCACCTGTCGGAACAACCATAATATGATAGGAGGGCGGGGACGAGGTGATAGCAGCTTGTTGTTTATGTTTTTTGTTGAATGAAATAAATCCGAATAAGGTGGAACTGGAGCTCATACAAAATGTGATTTTTATGTCCTCAAACGGTCACATAGGCCCCCTCTGGTGGTACGTGACAGGATCATTGAAGTTTTGATATTTGTATAAATAGAATGAATACATTTAAAACATGAAACACAATATGAAAACATGTTTTTTGCTGATGTCAAGATAATGAAGGAAGTACCTTTCAAACACCTGGCTCAACTCAATTTTACTTTTTATTTACTCAAGCATGTAATTGACAGATGATCATCCCTGGGTATAATCGCACCTCATACTCAAATGTTAGATTGGTTGACTTTGAACTATGCACAAGATTATTAGGAGTACACTGAGCCCCCATACACTCATGATTCAGCATACATAGATTTGCTGATTTACAACTTTTTTTTTTTAGATAACCTATCATCCATGATTTGCTAAAAACTCACCTATTAGCTGTTAGGGATGTAACAATATCCAAACATCAAGATACGATATTATCACAATATGAAGGCCAAGCTACGATAATTATCACAACATTGTGGGGAGTTTGGCAATACAAAAATAAATAAAATAAAAAAATAAAAAAATGAGCTCATACTAAAAATAAAAAAATTAAAAAAAACACACACAATACTGTGCTTTTATACAATACAGCAATGATATGTATGAGATATATATATATATATATATATATATATATATATATATATATATATATATATATATATATATATATATATATATATATATATATATATATATATATATATTGAAGCACTTACTTGCTAATGCAAGCACACATTGATTTCCTCCGCATATTGACTCGGTTCACAATCATATTACGTTCCCCTTCATCTGACTATTAGTTTGGATTTTAAACATACAAGGGCCAAAACATGCCTTGTGAAAATTAAATTGCACTAAAAAAAACTAGCCACCAGAGGGTGCTAGAACTGCACAAATGGATATCAACCTGACATTTTTTAACAGATGTGATGCTTTTAATATCGTGACATAACGACAACAATATATTGTGGCAGTCTTAATATTGCAATATCACAACATTGCCGCTACCGTTACATCCCTATTGACTGTGTGCCGTAACCATTTTTAATCTCAGGATTTTTTGATTTTTTTTTTATGACTTGTGGCATCTTGATAACAATGTTGAACTGGTGAGAGGAGCTTCATTTAGTCAGGTCATAGCTGTATCTAATTGGACTAAAACTGTTTTGCACACAAGAATGCTGAAATAAAATAAAATAAAATAAATAAATAAATAAAAACCCTAACTAAAGAAATTCTCATTTTTGAAAAATAAAACAACTAAATAATCATAAATAAATAAATAAATAAATATTTTTTTTAATAAAAATAATAAATACAACTTTTTTTGCAAAAGGCTATTTGTCAAGTTGAAATGCATCTCTAAAATGTATGTTAAGAAATAATTAAAAATAAATTAATAAAAATCTGCCAATCAGAAAATCCTCACACAGGAGTGTTTACATTTCTTTCCACATGAGCTGTGGCGTTGCCTCTCCGCCGGGGGGCAGTCTTGCTTACTTCAACACAGCCTCTTAAGTTGGCCAACTGTGCCGAGCTGCAAGATATATTTGGTATTCCTTCAGCATTAAGTGGTATTATTAACACCAAACACCTCAGCAATAAGTATGAAAACACAAGGCGGGTTCCTTTGAGCAAATACGGCTCGCTCTTGCCCATTTGGGTAGTGGAGGGTGTCACAGCTGGAGTGGTAAACAATCATGGCTCACTTGCTGGGACTGGGTTGGTTTAGCAGTTATACAAACAAAGCGGGATGATTATTTCTTTTCCCCACTATGATTTACTAACATGCCGCTGAGATCAGCAGCTAGCCGGTCTGTCTGAGTGTCGTGCTTTTCAGCACACTTTGCAGTAAGTCTGAGGAGCTTTCTGCAAACACCCTCTTTATGACAGAGAACAAGGTGAGTGGCTTCACACTTTACAAGGCAGACAACACATCAAACAAACACTAAACGCACTGAGTGGGTACACCCGCAGTGTACTATCGAACTGTGTTATTAGAGCCATTGTTGACGCTGGTACAATATTACAGCATGCTATCATGCAAGCATGCTGCAGTGTGCATACAGCATTTTATGTACATATGTACGGCAGTGATGGTAAGCAAGGATGGATATATACGTTTATACTCTACTTTTTCTTGAGTATTTATTTTGTAGACATCTTCCCTACATTTGAAAACAGATACAGATGTCCATTGTACTGTATATAGGGGGGTAGAGTAGTCAAAAATTGTACTCAAGTAAGAGTAGCGTTACTTCAAAATAATATTACTCAAGTAAAAAGTAAATAGTAGTCATTAAAAATTTACTCAAGTAAAAAAGTATTCACTAAAGAGAATACTCAAGTACTTAGTAACTGTTTGAACATTGTCTGATTAATTTTTTTAAAACAATGTAATCAGACAGTGAAAAACATTCATTTTGTTGGGGGTGAACCCTTTGGTGACACAAAAAATATCAGGCTATGAGTTTACAGGCGAGTAAGCCATTAATATCACGCATTCAGTTCAATTTGCAAAGTTAAATTAAGTTCATTATATTTGAGTAGGATTTCTGATGATTAATGTATTAAATCTGTGTTAAACAATTTTTACCGTTAATAATTTGTGACACTTAACCACAATTCATGCCAACATGTATCGTGATGTTTCGTTTATGGCAACAATGAAAGTGTTTGCAGAAGAGTCTATGTGAAAAGGTCCTTTTCAACACTTAACAAGACAAATAAATACCTGCCTAAATACAGCAAAAAGGGAATTTAGGTCAAACTTACCGCGACGTTAACTCAGGTTCGATGTGGAATTTCTATATGCCAAAATGTCCGTTTGTTTCGGCAGACACATAAGACACCGCATTATTAACAAATCTTAAATAAACATGCTAATTATATGACGCCATGGGTGTTCGGTTTCGTCCTCTTCCGCTGACGTCATGTTCCAAATGCGACCAGCGTTTCCGCCGCCTTTGGTCATGTGACTGTATTGTTACGTCTGATTGGTAGAATGTTAAGGAAATGAGTCGTCATGTGATTATTGTTGCTACGTCTGATTGGTGAAACGCAGTCATGTGACAGAACAGCTGTTGGCTCTCTGGTAAAAAAAAAATGAATGAAAAAAGGAGAAAAAGTAACGACTTTAGTGTAGCCAAATATAGCTAAAAGAGTAGCGATCCTTCTTCACACATCTACTGAATTAAAAATAAAAAGTATTGTGGGGTAAAACTACTCTTAGAAGTACTTTTTTTTTTTTTTTTTTAAGTTACTCAAGTACAGGTAACGGAGTAAATGTAACTCGTTACTACCCACCTCTGTATATAACTGACAACTTTATTCCAGTTTTGGCACCGCTAACATTGAGAAGCATTTACTGTTTGTTCAACATTTCACAAGTAGGAAGGTGCCATCTCCTTCCAGCTTAGATCACCTGTCAGCATGTTTCCAGCAGCCTCATCCAGCCATCGCCGTCGTCTAACCTTGATGAATCGACACACGCAAATGGCAGCTGCACAGCTCAGAGGCTTCTTTTCAGCAGCCCAACCTGCCAACAGCTTGGGCGCTAATCTCCACTCATTTCTCTCCGAGTCATTTCGCTTTATTGTCTCTTGAATGTGAAAGTCGCTGACTGATCGTTCTGTTCTTCCACTTTCCAAATCTCTCTGCGCACCTTCTTCTCGAGTTGAGTGGGGGAAGAAAAGAAAAGAAAAAAAAAAGTGCTGGGTTGGTAATGATTCAAGAGAATGCAGGTGGTGCTTAGAGCTGTATAGTAAATCCTTACAAACACTGAGATAGAAGCATAAAACGTGTTTTGATGCTGTAAAGACAAATGCTGTAAGGACGTCTCACATCCAGATGAACGACAGATACAATACTTCTTCATATATCCCTGAAAATTCAACATGACAACTTTCATATTATATGGAATTCTTAGCGGATGTCGTGGGAACCATTTCGACAACACACGTTCTGCTCGAATGAGATCCAGTACAAGAACAGTGAAAACATTTATTAAAATAATAATAACGCTCAGTTGCAATTGGTAATTGTTTGAGAGCTAATCTGTTTATTATGATTTTAGTTTGTGATGGTGGTCAAGAATTGTTGCTCATATGACCGCAACAATAAACATATGCATTCATACACATGAAATTATTCAGCCCACTCACTAGTACTTTATGTAAAATTCTTAGATAACTTTTAACGTACAGTTGTTCAGATCAGTAATTTGGATATAGAAAGACAATTAAAAGGGGTATTTGACGTTTATATATATTCAAGGTGTCAGGTGATTAAAATGTTTAGTTGTAATTAGTCGCATGACTTCAACAGTTAACTCATGATTATTCACAAATTTGATATCTGTTCTAAATGTACAATAAAATATATGATTTTCATGCTGTTGTTAACATAAAAGTGGGGAAAAAAATGCTAAACTAATAGAAATATGGCTGCATCTTTTCGTCATTGCTACAGTAATTTCATAATAATTCATCAAATTGATTTAAAATTAAAAAGATGTACTGTAAAAAATGAGTGTATATATATATATATATATATATATATATATATATATATATATATATATATATATATATATATATATATATATATATATATATATATATATATATATATATATATATATATATATATTCCATAACCTGAAGCTCCATTTGAAAAAACAAATAAGCAGTCAAATGATTATAACAATAACAATCAACAATACATTAACGACTCATTTTTGGGTGACAATGCGCAGTCAAAAAAAGATGTAAATGCTTTGCTGTGCCTGAATCGCTCGTTTAGACAGCAATTGTTGTTGAATAGGAAAATGTTTGACAAGAATCCTAAATTATTTTCATATAAGACAATAATATAACATCTGAAAAAAAGCTTTTGAGCTTGTACAGATAAACAAAGTATGAATGGTGGTTTTGGCGCGTGCTTGGCTGAAAACCTCCTGTGCTGAATGCCAATTCTGCGGTCAAGAGCAGCGTAAAATGAATCAACTGTCACAACTGCCAGTCTGGTGATGGGACTCGGCAACTTTATTTAAAAGAGCTCAATGCACAAAGTGTTAGAAAAATACCATTTGAGTTTTCTCCGACTCCCTCAGCTCTTTGTTTTGGCATCCGAATATCACTCGCGCCTTCCTGATGGACGTCTTGGTGAAAACGTTGTGATTGTGTTGTTCTGCTTGGGGTCCTTCCACCGTGCCAGAGTGGGCCTGCTTGTGCAGCCGTGTGTGACCGGGCCACTTACTGGCTCACACTAATGACCCTAATTGGGAAAGTGGGCTCCCTTTCGGGGTCACTGACAGACTGACTGGCATGTGAGGAATGTGACTCGATGGCACCATTGTGTGCAGCAGCTAATCAATTAGCCGCTCCCTGCATTGGACAACTTGACTCATTCTTATCTGGGGCTGCTCTCAAAAAAGGCAAATGGAAACCAAATACATACTTTTACCTTTAGATTTAGAGTTTGAAAATTGTGCTCTTTTATGCATCTTGTGTTAATGATAGCAATTTTTGGGGGGGATTTGTCTGTCTTTGGTTAAATGTGTCACTCAAATCTGAGAACTAGTTTGGCTGTCCAGAAAATAAATCATGAAAAAATAATTTATATTTTGTAGGGGTGTTTAAAAAAAATCGATTCGGCGGTATATCGTGATGTTACAGTGCACAATTCTCGTATCGATTCAATATGCAGCTTAATTGATGTTTACATATCAATTGTTGATGGGAATAAACAAAATAAACATCTTACTTTAGGGTTAGGGTTCACAATTTAAGCATGGAAGAATATTAATACCCATCTCAGGGTTGGCCATTTTGTCTTGTACTGCCAATTGCTGTCGACTGAAAAATCAAAGTGCAAATAGGGTTCAGCTTGCGAATGTCACATGACCAAACCTAGAAAAAACAGGTGAGCTACGACAGTCGTGACATGAGCCCTTAAGCACTGTGATGTCATTTTCACTCGACAGCAAATGGCAGCATAAGACAAAATGGCCGCCCACTGAGATAGGTGGATTTATCAGCATATATCATATTCCATCCATCCATTCATCCATCATCCATCCGTCCGTCCATCCATCCATCCATCATCCATCCATCCGTCCATCCATCCATCCATCCATCCATCTATCCATTCATCCGTCATCCATCCATCCATCCATCATCCGTCCATCCATCCATCATCCATCCGTCCGTCCGTCAATCCATCCATCCATCCATCCATCGTCCATCTATCCGTCCGTCCATCCATCATCCATCCGTCCGTCCATCCATCCATCATCCATCCATCCGTCCGTCCGTACATCCATCTATCCGTCCGTCCATCCATCATCCATCCATCCGTCCGTCCATCCATCCGTCCGTCTGTCCATCCATCCATCCATCCATCCATCCATCCATCCATCCATCCATCCATCTATCTATCTATCCATCCATCCATCCATCCATCCATCCATCCATCCATCCATCTATCTGTCCGTCCATCCATCATCCATCCATCCATCCATCCGTCCGTCCGTCCGTCCGTCCGTCCGTCCGTCCGTCCGTCCATCCATCCATCCATCCATCCATCCATCCATCCATCCATCCATCCACCCATCCATCCATCCATCCATCCATCCATTTTCTGAACCGCTTGCTCCTCACAAGTGTCGTGGGGGGGGGGGGGTACTGGAGCCTATCCCAGCTAGCTATGGGCAGTAGGCGGGGTACACCTTGAACTGGTTGCCAGCCAATCGCAGCCATTACATTCCACAAACGCAATATTAATCAGAAAGCTTTATAGAACATTGTGTGGGGGTGGGGGGAAAAAAATGAGACTTGATTTCCCTTTTAAGTCTCAATACAACAGCAAAGGCAACACATTAATGACACAAATTAATATCCGTCACCAAGATTTGACGGCAAAAGCTTTTGATGATTTTCTCGCTGTAGCTCGACACCGCCGCTCACTGAAAGAAATGGGCGTGACCCCGCACGCCGGCAGGTATGTGTGTCAACACTGTTGCCCTGGAGCTGAACCCTTAGATACACTTTTTGGAGGGGAAAGAAAGGCCGAGATGGGGGGGGGGGAGCAGGTGTGGCTTGCTAAACTGACTCAGTCTGACTCCGTTGAGTGACAAATCAAACGGCGATTGGCAAAGCACGCTCCAAATTCACCGGCTTCCTCTGCTGCACAGGTGGTCTTTGTCCCACACACACACACACACACCAACACGCCTCAATGTGTGATTGCACTCTGCATTAAACAAGTTAATCTGTGTAGAAAAAACAAAACTATTTGAGTTTGGCAAACATTCCTGATCACACATCAGAGAATCAACAGGAAATCGCAACACATTTACACTTGAATGTTGGTGACTCGTCGCTATTATTAAAATATCGCCGATCTCGAGTTGATCCAGTGCCCCGAACATGACCCGGCAGTTGCGACACGCGGCACGACAGTCTGATCGCACACACACACACCGGTGGAACGTGATTAATGCCCTCTGGTGTGTGTGCCCCAGGTCAGCCTTTATGCGCTGATCCTCGAGGGGAGTGGTCAAGTCGTCCGAGATGAATTGATGGAGGGAGAAAAATGCCACGGCGGCGGCGTCGTGTGACTCACACAACCTCTTTGTGTGTTTTTTTTGCTACACACACAACCACAAATAGAAACCACTTTCAGTCGTCAGTCACAGTTCTCGTTTACCTGGATAGCGCTGGCGCGGTGTCAAACTTGAATCTATAATAGGTGTGTTTGCAAAGCAAAGATTCCCAAAGAATGATCTATTTGCACGTTTCTTAGTTCTTGTTCAAATAAATGCATTACATAAACATTTTCTCTTCTGTATTTGTTTGTAAACATGAAGGGATGATCAAATTGACTTAGGCGGGCGCTGAGGTGTCTCCATCCTACAACAGACGGCTTTCGGCATATTGCGGCTTGCGGATGTTATTTGGAATTTGGTGGTTGAGAAAGAAAACAAAAAGAGCGATAAATTAGGATGCAAAGTCATAAAACTGCCGCCTTTTCCCGAATCCGGCGGATGAAATCGACTCCGCGAGCTTCCGTCGAGCTCGCATGCGCTAGCACGTCGCGCCGGCGAGCTCACGCTGATAAACGTGGCCCGAAACGCCGTCGACGTGAAAATGCGCCTTCGTGCTTCCGCGTGTCGAAACATCTTAGGGACCAGGCTTGCAACCTGCCCGCCTGTCTGCTTCCGTGTCTGCGCTCCACCTCGGGAGACGGGGATTAGCGGGCGGCCTTTGGAGGAGCCACTGTATGGATGGCGTATGAATAAGTCGCAGCGAGGTGACAGACGGGACGGATCGCCGTCTCATCACCAGTAAAGCCTCGGGGCTCCCATAGGGGACCGGGGGACCATCACGCGGAGAGCGACATAAAGGGCCGGCGCAGACGAAGGCCTGGTCAAGGCCTAAGCTATAGAAGCCCTGACATCTGGCTCGCTTCTATGTTTCACCGCCAGCCTGCTACCCCAGTCTGGCAGCTATATGCACTTCATTATTGTGCCTTAATACGCTCTTGAATCGTTGTCAAAATTTTGCCCTCTTACGTCTTTTTATTGCCAATCCAAAATGCGTCGGGAATGGGATATCTGCCACGTACAGTATGTTATAGGTGCATATGGGATATAGAACGCTTGCTGTATCGTTATATTGGCCATTTAAAGAACAAAATGTGCAATTTGTGTCGCATTTTGGCCTACAAAGTGTAAAGATAAAATGATGAAACAATGAAGGCAGGCTCAATCGCGTCGAGGGGAAGATACACAGCAGGTGGTAGGAAAAGCTCCGACAGAACCCCTGATTTGTGCAGAATTGTGTTGCTTAAAGGATATGGCCACCAGATGCCCATTTGGATGAAAATCGAGCTTTCAGTCTAATCTGTCAAATTCGCAAGCCAAAAACATGTCAGCTTCGGGAGACGTCCAAACTTTGCTTGGAACGGCAGCTCCAAATGATTTTTGTCTATTTCTAAAAAATCCAAAATGACTGAATGTACTTTGTCATGTTATGACTACAAACTGTATTGTATTAGTCTTATTTGCAAATATTGCGCAATCTTTTTTTTTTTTTTTCTCAATGAGTAGCTGATTGGCTTTGTGCTGGCTGCATAAGACCTGAGCAGTCCTCAGGAAGAAGCCATAGATGGCAGTGTTTTGCCTTATTTTTATCAGCCCACTGTGGTCAAGACACATTTCACTGCTTTCAACTCATTTCTTTTTTATTGACAATATATATTTCGCTTTAACTTAATTTTGGAAACCATTGAAGCAAATAGAAAATACTATACAGAACCGACGAATCGTAGGAATTGTACAAACTTATAATTGTGGAATTTACACTTTATTCCATCCCTTTTCAATTATGCTCTTTTCCTAATAATGTCAATATAGATGATGGATGGTTGGATTTTATAATGCAAACTTATTTTGCACTGTTTTTGCCATGTCTTTGAAAATACTGTACTGTACTTTAAAAAAATATATTTTTTTAATCCAATGCTTTTAATATATTAGTGTCAAATTGCCTGTTGCCAAAATGTAAATAAAAGACTAAAATTTTGTAAGAATTTTTCACAAGGATTGCACAAGGATTTTTTTTTAATGGGTGAAAACACCTAACTATATTTTAATAGGAATTTAACCAAATGTAGTTTAGTGGGAGCACATTTTCCTTGGTCTCGTGCTTCCGACTGGGCCAAGGTCGCTCTTACATTTGACTGAAATCATAAAATGACACTTGAGATAAACAGAATGTTTACCCAGCCCATGTGAGCTGAGGCCGATATGTAAATGCAGCCTTATTCTTTCATCAAATTTGCATTAACCCTCTTAACCAAACACTACAGGGCTCCAATTCAAACAGCACTAATGATGGCTGGCCCTTTATGACCGATTGCCGTATCTGCAAAAAGAAAAAGAAAAAAAAAGGAGGGGAAAGAGCAATTTAGCCTGGAATAAAAAAAAAGGGGAAAAAAAGCAAAGCATAGTAGCGTTGGTGTTAGTGGCTGGCAATAATTGGATCAAGTTTGCAAAGAAATGGATGTGTTTTGATGCTCTAGTGGCTGACTGGCGACGGCCTATTTATCATTCCCCTTTTATCTGCCGCTGCCAGACCTTTCCACAGCCTTCATTCCCGGGCCGACTAATCAAACAACTCTTTAATAAGACTAAACTGCATCTCAGCAGCCACACATCAGAGCGGCGGCGGTGAGCTGGAGAAACATCTCGGGATGAATATCAATGAGCGTTGTGACAAGCTGCTTTTCTCCCGTGACGACTTCAGCTGGACATCAAGAAGCTTCCGTGACGCCAATGTCGGCAAGGAAAGATCAAACGTTAACAGCACTTGACTTTTCAGCTTTTTGTCCCCCAGTGTTGCATTTTGCATATAAAACAGCAAATATAGTTGCTTACATTTTTTTTTTTTCGTTCCAATTTGATGTAAACCAGACAAGACGGTTTCAGGGGCAAGTGCATTGCAAACAAATCCAACAAGAGCGCTCGGAGTGCAAAGAGCAGAAAAACTCTTCGATTGTTGATCTGCACTTTTTTATATATATATATTTATGTATTATGTATTTAGCTCGCCGGTTTGTTGTTCATTTTGTTAACTTTTGTCATCCCCAAGTCATGTCATTTGTTTTATGAGTATGTTTGTTACTTTGAGTCTTGTTTTTATTTTTGTGGGCGGGTTGCGCTCCTGGCTTGCCTCACTTGCTTCCCCGCATTTGGGTTCTCCTAAATCCACCTCACAAAGCCGGCGTGACAAAAAACAAAACAAAAAAAAAAACAGGTCATACACATACCCAAAACTGTCTGATGCACTTTTGTAAATTCAAACTTGTCTTCAAATAACGATGCTACAAATCGTACAGATGACAAGAAAAATATTTGTTTTCATTAGGAAACTTCACCAATGAAATTTCATGTAGGCCTACTCTAGATGTCTAGCTAGCTAGCAAATGTAGCAATGTGGATTAACAGAATGATTCAGGGTTTTTTTTTTCATGGTTTTATTACATGTCTATGGTCACTTGTCACCAGGTAAAGTTCATAACATTAATAAATGGCGTGAAAACAATGGAAAATTGAATTTATGCCAACAAGACTTTATGAATGTAACATGGAAATATATCAGGGCACTAAATATATATATATATATATATATATATATATATATTTTTTTTTTTTTTTTTTTTTTTTTTTATTTTTTTTTTTTTACCCGAGGAACACAGTGGCCCCAAGCCTGAAATTTTTGCGTCGCAAGTGGAAGATATATCGGCACGCATTATAATTTTACTTCCAAAGTAAATGTTTATCCCACTCTTTTTCACTATGTTATTGATAAATGGACTGAAATGTGGAGCAAAAGTTTGTCAACAACAAAAAACATTCAAAAATATGAATTATAAAGGAAATCTGCAAATTTTGTAAAATTTTAGGGTCGCAAGTGGGAGATTTTTGTCATGACTGGGTCATGCCAGGGTTAAGTTTGGGTCATGCAAGGGTTATGTTTGGGTCATGACCGTGAGGTCAAGTGTCTGTTTTGAACTGATGTAACCAGCATCTAGTTTCAACTGGTCTCAACCTATGTGATGTCAAGAGTCTTTAATCTCTTTATCTGGTCAACAGCCAATCAGATAATTCCATGTCAGTCCTGTTATCCACATGTCTAGCCACAACCAATCAGATCGATTCATTGTCTATATATTGTCTCTGGATTCTCGATGCATTCTCGTTGTTTCTCACCTCGTCAAGTTTGTTCTACGCCTCTCGATGTTATGCGAACAAAGAGTTAAAATCTTATTTGTGTCTGCATGTTTGGGATACAGCCCCCTGACGTAACAATTTTGGGGCACACGTTATAAATTTACTTGCAATGTAAACATTCATCGAACTGTTTTCCAGCATGCTACTCAGAAACAAAAAAATAATAATCAAAAACAGTAGTTTTAAAGAAAATCAGCAAATTCACCAGTTTGCCATAATATATTGGGGCAAAAATGCCACAATTTAAGGGCAATATGCTTTATTCATTAGAGAGAGCGATACACTTTATGTACAGTGGAGCTGACGTGCAATTTGCAATTGAATCACTACTCTGTATTGGACAGAAGATAAAGAGCACCTGCTGCTGGTGGGCCAAAGTTATCAAATATTCTTTATCCACATACAGTACGTGGATCTCGTGGGTTGCAGTGGCGAGATTCAAGGTGCAAACCTGCTTTGTTTTGGTTGCTGGTCCCAGGATAAAATTGACGCCCTGCCGAGCAGCTGCTGCGTGCGTGCGTGCGAGCGTGCGAGCGAGCGTGCGAGCGTGCGAGCAGCCCCAGCGAGGTGAACAAGACCAAAACAAAAACAAGTGACAGCATACAACAAAGGGCAGCGTGAGCAAGCCGGCGAGGACGATCTCCCTGTTTGGTCCACCTCGACTGGAGCCCTTGCTAGGAAACTGAGGCTCTCATGTTTGGAATGCGACTCCCTGCGTCTGTGACGTCCTCCCACAATTTGTCTTTTTGTTGGAGGGGGGGGTGCCTTAATTACCGTATTTTCCGCACTATAAGGCGCACTTAAAAGCCTTCAATTTTTTTCAAAAGATGACCATGCGGCTTATAATCCAGTGCGCCTTATATATGGATCAATATTGAGCCGCAACAGGTCAAGACGCTATCGGTGACCCTGCACGATCGGTGACGCGCATGCGCAGAAGATCCCGCCATCTTGGATCGCTAGCTAATACGAATACTTTAGCTCAGAGAAAATAATAAAACAGCTGTTTATTCATTTTGGGAGTGAATGGACTTGTCAGAAAGCTGCTTTGTAATCGATTAATAAAGTGTGACTGACCTATCTGACTGTTTTGTTGACATTCGCTTTAGCGCAGCACCATCTAATGGATGCATAATGTAACCCCAGCCTCTACTGTAGCGCCTTATATATGGAAAAACTTTTAAAATATGTCATACATTGAAGGTGCGCCTTATAGTGCGGAAAATACGGTATGTATTTCCTTTTAGATCCAATGCAAAAAAAAACAAACATGCAAGACAAGGCTCGGATGCCCTTGGAAGAGGACAACAAAGTGACATTTGGAGTGTGCCTGTCAAATTGCTATCTAATTGTTGCAGGGCTGCAGGGGGGAGCCCATATCTGCTTTTCTCCCGCCGCCGGCTGCTGGCCCTGCCGCTCACAAAGCCCGGGGATGCCACACACATTCTGTTTGTTCTACATGAGCAAACAGATTGTAAACTGGCTGATAATTTTTGTACTGACAATGTCATTTACGGCTGTCAGCCTTTTTTGTCTGCTCTTGTTTGCTTTATTCAAATATGAAGCGAGCGGACCTCCCCCGTTTCCGTCGCGCGCTTCTGCATTAAAATCACATCAATTCGCTTCCATTTTGTCTTATCTGAAATTCATTGGAGGCAATCACTTGGTTGAATGCCCCGCTGTTGCCATGGAGACCAAGGGTCCCATGCGGACTTCAGAAGGATTAGGAACTTGTAAGATTTAAGTCGTGAAGTACACAGTTGCTTTGTTGCTGTCGCCCTTTGATTCGGACGATGAGGAATTTGCCTTTTCTGACTTGAGGTGAAATGAATCGCGACGTATATTAGAACCTTCAAGTTAGTGTGATCATATTTTCGAAATAACATGCTCGCCTCCCATGGATGTCCCTTTCTGCATGCCCCCCCCTCCGGCTCTTTGTTCGGCAAGGTCAGGGCACAAAGTGCTGAGTTATTCACATCCAACTGTCTGTCTGGAAGCGGCTGCAGATGTTCCCGTTTTTGTGCGGGTTTTTTGTGTCCCGGTTCCGTCCATTCTGTCCCTCGCGCCTTGTCAGCGCCCGCTGCCAGGCCGCTTGGCATGTGACTTTTTAAAAAGGCGAAAAAACGTGGCCTGTGAAAGAAGCCGAGGCCTTGGGCTTCTGCGACTTTGATTTTATGTCCCTTGCCTTCGCAGCCAAAAGTACAAAGTAAACAGCCCGAAGTTAATGGATTCATTTTTAGTTGCGCCGGGCGGTTCGTGGACAACAGAGCGCCTTCTTTTTTGTCCTCTTTACCGTCCATACCAACATCTATTAGGCGACCCTTTATTGTTAGCGGTGACAGGCGGTTTTCAGCACTTAATGCATTCCAAATATTTTCTCCACTTTCTTACAAAGGTGAAGAACAAAAGGAATCTTTTGAATAGTTAATACGTTTAAAGTAACAAAGTGGTCGTCTAGATCAAAACACTGAATAAACTCCTTAAAATATGCTGTGGACGTATATGGAGTCATTTGCATCTCATTTCCTTATTGAACTGCAAACACGCATACACACGCGCACACGCACACACAAACCCCGGCTGCTTTGCTGAGGCAGCTGAAGTTGTTAGTAAAGACTAGTAGCGACTATATAGAGGCCCCATAATGTATGTGGACTATTACACCAGTTGCACATTTGCTTATTCGTTTACCATTTAACCACCAAATCCATTCAAATGGGTTAGTAAGGATATTTTTGATACCTCATCTATCTTTCCCTCCTTCCTCTCTTTAGTTTTTCCTCTGGTCTCTTGAGATCTCTTTCATTTGTTGGAATTTTGTCGGCTTCTGGGGTTGGCGTAAGACTTTGATTTTGTAACCATGGGGAAGGCAGGAAGTGTTTGGTCGGTGCTGGATTTTACTTTGATTTATCTTTCTTTTCTTTTTATCTTTTCTGACCTTTTCTCTGGTCTCCTGACCGTTTGAACCTCACGACTCTGGCGAGACTCGGAAGTATCTGGTTAAGGTGAAGGGGAATGGGATTTTTGTTAGGTTTTAGGTGAATTAATGAGTATAAATTTACACGTATTTGCACGCACGCACGCACACCCCCGCACACAAACACATAAAAAAAAAAAAAAAAAGAAGAAGTATACTTTTGATGAAAATCATGTCCAAAAAAAATAATAATTAAAAATTCAATTTGATCAACTGGAGTACACTTACACACCGCTTTATCTACATCATATGTTCAACGCACTTTAGCAAACCTCATATTCACTTTTTGAAAATGTATACAGAGTAAATATGCAGCTAACTTGCTAACACGGCCAGGTAATCCTATGGAAAGGTTCTTCTTTTTATTTAAAATAACTTTCTTTAACCTCCAAGATCGCTCGTCGTACACCGGCCAAAGGCTGGCAGTGTTTTTTTTTTCCCACTTTTGGCAAAGTTTTATATTCGTCCGTGTCGTAGCAGCTAGCATGCTAGCGCATTGTATCACGCTGAGAGGCGAACATTTGCGATGGTAATGAATGTTGATTTCATGTCAGGGTTCGTTCCAAGCGTTTACGCAACATTTTCTAAACGGTCTCAATGGTTCTCTCGGGAGTTTTAATGGCTTTTCTTGTACAAAAGTGTTTCCTGTGTCTGTTTAGAGAACATTTGTGAACCCTGACGTGAAGTCTACATTGGCTAGCATCGCAAATGTTCGTGATCCCTTCAGTGAGATACGGGACGCCAACACCTGTGAGGGTTCGTCTCTTTGTTACAGCGTCAAAATTTGCAATCTTCTTTTGTGCTCGGATATCATCGGAGGGCAACAGTGAAGTAACAAGAAAAGCGTTGATACACTGCCCAGATTGACTGATTGTTGAACACTTTAATATAATGCTCATTAGCTAGCTAAACATTACCATACACACGCAATATTTAATGTGGTATCTCGAAAAGTGCACATCACATGATGTCATGAACTCCCTATTCGTTACACATGCATCGCTATTCCTGTGTCACTAGTACAAATAATATGCTGCGATTCAATCGCACTCGAATCCGGAAATTCTGATTCGACATTCATGTACTCATTCACTCGCCGCCATTTTCACAGAAGCAGTCCCGTTCGCTCCCGGCTGTTTTACTGGATTTTGACAGATTTTGCAAGGCCCACAGAATATTGTGTTCTATTGCTATAAAACATGGAACCTATCAAAAGAAAGATTAAAGTCTCTTCTTTCATCAGGAAAAAAAGTATGTTTCTATCTGTTTCCGTTTTGCAGCAATTAGCATTAGAAGAGAGCTAAGTTTCATCAGTTTTCACAAATCTATTCAAAATTGTAAGTAGTTTAGCTTTTTTTTCTAGATGGCCCTGGTTGATCTCCTTTGCTCTGCTGCCACCTGCTGGCCGTTTGTGTAATAACTACCATTTCTGCAACCGTTCTTTGCAGTTGAGAGGCTGCATCAAAAGCCTTCTGTATGCTCTAGCATAAAAAAAAAGAAAATAAAAAAAAGAAAAAAAACGTATAAGTACGTCTTTGGGACACTTAGAATATTTAAAAAAACGTATTTATACGTTATTGGGAGTAAATTAGTTAACGGCCAAATCATCAGAAAATCAGTTGACGTCGACGATTTTATTTGGATTGTTAGCTCCAATTTCTTTCCAAGGTAAGGTGCAATATCTTCACCTCTCCATTCGGTGAAATTTGAGGTGTAAACAAAAGTTCTCTCTGCTGGCACGCTGTCGCCCCGAGCATCTAAACAATCAATGCCCATTTGCAACTTGCTATTTACTCCATGTTGACATCAATGGCAGCCCTTTAAATTAAGGTCATTTGGTCAGATATTGCATGACATTATGCTTGGCATTTTGGGAGGATAACTAGACAGAATATAAAGTAAAGGAAGGCGTTTCCCTTTTGTGTGCTGCGTAAAATGGCTGACTTCAAACATGATTCCGTTGTGCTTTTGTATTCATACTAGTGGAGAATGTATTTTCTTCACCTTACTTGCATTTTGTTTTGTCATTAAGCTGCCGTTTCTCAACCAAAATCTCACAAAGAAAGAAAAAACTGCAAAAGGCTTTCATATAATCCTGCCACTGCCTGTCGAGACTCTATTTCATCTATAGAACTCGGATTATATCGAGTGCTGTCAAATTTAAAGCGTTAACTAATTAATTAATCACCAAAAATGATCGCATTAATCCTTGTATTACCACAGATTAATCACACTATTAATTTTGACCGCAGATGATCCTTTTTAGCCGACAGCGGATGGTTACGTTAACGGTAGCTGTTCGAGTTTGCGCAATAAACACAACTACATGCATTAAAGTAAAGCATCTAACTCATTTGCTCCCAATAACGTATAAATAAGTTTTTTTATTAATGTTTTGAGTGTCCCAAAGACGTATTTATACGTTTTTGTGTTTGTTTGTTTTTATGCTAGCGTATACAGAAGGCTTTGATGCAGCCTCTCAACTGCAAAGAACGGTTGCAGAAATGGTAGTTATTACACAAACGGCCAGCAGGTGGCAGCAGAGCAAAGGAGATCAACCAGGGCCACGTAGAAAAAAAGCTCAATTACAATTTTAAATAGATTTGTGAAAAGTGATGAAACTTAGCTCTCTTCTAATGCTAATTGCTGCAAAACGGAAACAGATAGAAACATACTTTTTTTTCCTGATGAAAGAAGAGACTCTAATCTTTCTTTTGATAGGTTCCATACTTTTATAGCAATTGAACACAATATTCTGTGGGCCTTGCAAAATCAGTCAAAATCCAGTAAAACAGCCGGGAGCGAACGGGATTGCGAAATGTGAAAATGGCGGCGAGTGAATGAGTTTAAATGTTTACATGTGCCATAGGTCATTTTTTTTCCCCACATTTTAAATTATGCAAATAATTAATTGATTAGAAAAGACAGGATGATCGTGTGCAGTGAATATAAATTTTTGAAGACGTCCTCATAACATTAAATGTCGAAAAAATGAGCAACTAACAGGTGCGCTTCAAATTTAGCATTCAAAATATGTTGGGGGGGGGGGGGGGGGGGCTTTTTTAAGTCAGTGATTAATCATGATTAATCAAAATTCTACAATGTGATTAATCTGATTAAAAAATTGAATCGTTTGACAGCTCTAATTATATCACAAAGACCAGCTCCCGTTTGAAAAAAAAAAAAAAAAAAAAAAAAAAAGGTCTAACTAGGTGGTCTATGAATTCACTAGAATTGCCATATGAAGCAAAATGTCCTCTTTTTTTTTTTTTTTTTTTTTTCTTTGCTCACTGACGTGTTGCACTTTGGCCAAGGACACATCTCGGTGTTGCATTGACACTCGTGATTGTGCCAAGAAGCAATGGGAAATCAATGTCACTGACCCGTCCAATGCAGTGTACCGATAAGCTGACTGAGGTCACTGTCAGGAAAGGTCTGGCTCAGCAGAGTACACAGAAAACTTTGAAAGGACCTCGGGGACCTTTCCAACTAAAAAAACGAGGCGACGCGTCCGTTTTCCAACGCGTGTCGAGAAAAAAAAAAAAGTTGCAAGCAGACGGAGAAACAGATCAGAACAGTGTGGACTCGGAGTAGCTTTTTATGCGTTCCGTCTTGCGGCTCAGCGGGGGCCTCGCCGGCTGCACAGTCGGCCCCGGGCTATTGATCTCATTGTCGCTAAAGACACTTCATGTACCCTGAAAGACTGCCGCACAAAGCGCTGACATTGATAGGGCCACGCTGAGGTGGGCCTTTTTTGTCCCTGCCTGTGTGTGGGAGTTGGACTTAGGATTTTACTGAGCCTGGAGCTGAGCCACACGGGACGGCGCGTTACACTTCGGATTTGCGGTGACGCTCAAACTCTTCCTTTTTTTTTTTTTTTTTTTTTGGTTTGGTTGCTTCTTTCTCGACTAGTTTTAAAGTCATCAAATTGGCACGATGACTAATCCCGACGAATCGCTTGTGCGGGCGCGCCAATTTCAAAATAGCAAATCTCACATTGTTGCATTGTTAATATATTCTCCTAAAACCGTAGGAGCATTTTGTTATTATGGAACCTTTATTTAGGCTTGTAAGAAGGTTTTCAGATACAAACATCAAACCATCCTTTGCCTTAAAAAAAAAAAAAAAAAAAAAAAAAAAAAAAAAAAAGTGGCACAAAACTACACATAAAATGTTTGCATACCTCACAAGTATGGAAGCCCAAAAGTGTCAAAATTCAATAAATTAAAAAAAAGGCCTTTTTGAAATAGTTACTTTATTTCAAAAAGGCCTTTTTGATCAATCCTATCCTTTTGATAAATAACAGACAATTATGTAATATGGCCATTAAATTGTTAAATGAGTATTATTATGAAAAGTGTTCATACTGTTCTTTAATATGTAAAAATTTGTTTATTTTGATTAAATATTTCATAATGATTATTTTATGCCCTGCGATTGGTTGGCAACCAGTCCAGGGTGTCCCCCGCCTACTGCCCAGAGCCAGCTGAGATAGGCGCCAGCAGCCCCCGCGACCCTTGTGAGGAATAAGCGGTCAAGAAAATGGATGGATGGATGGATAATGATTATTTTAACTCTTTGACCGCCAAAAATGTTTAATAACAATTAGTAAATGACCCTAATATTTTGACATGGACAAGTATTCTGAAACGTTTATTAAATACTTTATTTCAGTGGTATCGTACTCGTGACAGAAGCCCATCGTCCCCTTGTGGCAGTTTTACGGTTAAAAAAAGTAAAAAGTGGAAATGACAACAATAAAAAAAAAAAAAAAAAAATTAAAAAAAAAAATACAATTCATGCAATTTAATGAAACAATGCTATTTTGGGATATATAGGTATTTCTTTAAAATTATCTGTTTTTGATTTTTGGGGAAAATTTTATGTATCAAAAGTAATAGTGTTACTGGTATTACTTATTGGTAGGAGAGTCCCGATCACGTCGTTTTCAGCTGATCGGTATCGGGAGAAAATGATCTGGGTTTTCCATTTTGGCAAATTTGATTTGATTATTATTATTATTATTATTATTATTATTATTATTATTATTATTATTATTATTATTATTATTATCATCATTATTTTAGGGGCTACAAAGCACCAAAATCATCCAGAGGTAAACATATTGCCAAACAAAACGTTTTATTTATTTTTATTTTTTATTTTGTGCATTTCTGAGGGCCCCCCCACCCCCCCCCCCCCCCCAAAAAAAAAATCTTTGGGATGGTTTTGTTCAAATAAATGCATATACATTATTAAAATAAATAAATACATAAATAAATAAATCAGCCCCACAAAAGACTATTCATTGATAATAGATAACTATAAAGTGAGGCAGTAGTTTGAACGTGCCAAATAGTGAGCTCACATTTGATTTATGAACAATTTGTAAAGCCTTTACAGTGGTAACCCCAATTGTTGCGTTTAGTTCCAACGATGGCTGACTGTTTTTTTTTGTTTTTGTTTTTTTTCCACACACTCGCAGCACCTTACTGATGTTGTGCCAAATTCAACACAGTGCAAATCTGGTACGTTTAGTCCCGTATAAAGGGTTAAACCTTTCTTTGTACGCTGCCTGAAAGGGAAAGTCAAGTTGCAAAGCGATAGCTGTCGACACGGCCGCCTTCGGTCCAACGTTTCCTGCATGTAGCCGCACGAGGCGCCTACCTGCACATCTGGCTTTTATTTTGCTTGCAAAAGGGAGTATCTAAACAGTGCTCACTCCAAAAAAATGACATGTTTTTTTAGTTACAGGTGGAAAGGATTTTTTTTTTTTTTTTTTTTTTTTTTTTTTTTTATGTCACACTTGTGAGTTTTGCTCACCTTGCATTCCATGTATAAAATACCACCGTCATTAGTGGATACTGGCTATTATTGTTTTCATAAAAGGAGTCCATTTTGATGGGATTAGCCCCTCCCAGGAGCCTTTTTTTTTTTTTTTATCTACTGATTTAGCCAAATGTAGGAGCTGTATTGTGCTGCTTTCAAAGAGCCGCGGCCACCCACATTTTCTGGACTTGCAAAAGGGGATAAAACCGCGCAGACAAGGCGTGACCGATGCCGCCTCCCAAAGGGGAACGACATCTTCCGAAAAGGCAAGTGGGTAATTGATTTAAAGATTGCTTAATAGCTCATGCCTAATTAGGCATGAGCGTGCGCTGCCAAAGCCACAAAGGAGTTACAGCACGTATCTCGCGGGGTCGCTGAAGGTTTCATAGCCGATGGAGCAAATGTCGTGCTGCGAGACTGTGCTCCACTGTGGCTCACCTCCAACCTCTTCATCATCTATTCGTGTCCGGAAAGGCATCTTTCTGCCAGTGGGCTGCGAAACAAGAGAAAGAAATCCAACGTGGAACATTTGCAAGGAATTCGCAAGCAACGTCAAATAACAATGTCAAATCAAAAATTGTCTTTATAATAATGCAGTATGTTCTATGTGCCCCCACTCGTAGTCTAAACACAGTATTGTGCTGTCACTATCAAATATTTTTAGAATTGATTAATCTATCGATTATTCAGTCAATTAATTGACTAATCTGATTCATTTTAATTTAGCAAGAAAATGGATGGATGGATGGATGGATGGATGGATGGATGGATTAAAGTGTATTACAAAAGCATACCCCCACCCCCCCCAATGACTGTTTTATTTATTGATTACCGGTGTTTATTTTGTACTTCTATAGCGATTAAAAAAGGGGGCGGGGATTGATGTTGTAATGTAGTCGCTCATTGTTCTCCAAAGTAAAAAACAGATGTTTTCAAATGTCTTATTTTGACTAAACACAGAAGGTAATCCGTAATCATGAAGGACTACAGAAATCGGTGAACAATTACTGTCGATATGCTGAAATCAGAGAATTAGGACAATTTAAAAAAAAGGCCCCTAGTGATTACTCAATCATAAAAATAGTTGTTGATTAATTTGATAATCGATTACTTGTCGATTAATCGATTTAATTTTGAAATCGCTGAACAATTACTGTTGATATGCTGAAATCAGAGAATTAGGACAATTTTAAATAAAAAAAAAAAAGGCCCCTAGTGATTACTCAATCATAAAAATAGTTGTTGATTAATTTTATAATCGATTACTTGTCGATTAATCGATTTAATTTTGAAATCGCTGAACAATTACTGTTGATATGCTGAAATCAGAGAATTAGGACAATTTTAAATAAAATAAAAAAAAGGCCCCTAGTGATTACTCAATCATAAAAATAGTTGTTGATTAATTTTATAATCGATTACTTGTCGATTAATTGATTTAATTTTGAAATCGCTGAACAATTACTGTTGATATGCTGAAATCAGAGAATTAGGACAATTTTAAATTTAAAAAAAAAGGCCCCTAACGATTACTCAATTATTACAATAGTTGTTGATTAATTTGATAATCGATTACTTGTCGATTAATCGATTAAATTTTGACAGATCTGCACAGTATTCTGATTAATATTGTCTTTGTGGAAGATGGATTAAGCAGAACTTGCATTTATCCACCTCAGGGGGCAGCCATTTTGTCAACTTTTTGTCACCTGAGAATGACATCATCGCTGCTCTGGGTAACAACCAATCACGGCTGACCTTTGTTCTGGGTGTGGTCATGTGACATTTTCAAACTGAGCCCTTTTGCACTGTGATGTCATTTTCAGGTGACTGCAAGTGTGGCTGTACAAGACAAAATGGCCGCCCCCTGAGATGAATAAAAACGAGTGGATTTCTCTGCTTAATTCATATTCCGCAAACACAAGAATAATCAGAATATTGTGTTTAGATTAATAGTTGTTTTTTTTTTAAATTGAATTGAAATATGTCAAATTTTCCGATTCTATAGTACAGATTCCCTTCATTCTCATTTAAATGTCTACTGTCTGCTATTTTGCCAGAACGGGATTATAGCGCAGCATTACAGCCAGCCCTTTGTTGCGCTCCACCATTTTAATGTCATCCTCTGTCGCGCGGACAATGCCGCGGCATTCCACCCCGGCGGCACACGGGGTGTCCCTAATTAGATCATAATGCTGATCTGTTGTCCTGATTAGCATTGAATGGGCTTTGATCAGCATGTATTAGCAGATGATTGTGTGATAGCCCACCTTTTTGGATTAAGACAAGGTCCACGCTCATTGTGCTCCCTTGCTGGGAAGAAAGAAGGGGGTGTGGCTTGCTTGGCGGATTAGGCCCGATGCCTCCTTTGTATGCGGGAAATGCCACTTTATCACCGAGGCTTGTGCTGAGCCACAGGCTGCTCCCTGGCAGCTCCTCTTTTTCTTTTTTTTTCTTTTTTTTTTTTCGGGAAGCAGACTCGCTGTCCTTTTTGGAGGCATCAAGGTGTGACCCCGCCCCCATCTGGCCCGTTTAACCAAAGAAATAATAAGTCAATGTGGAATAAAGCTATGAGCAAAAACGTTTGTTTTTTTTATTTATTTCAATGTGTTCGTCTCGTCGATGTCGTTTGTCCGCGAAGCTGATTGATCTTCAGGCGATGAGTGGCATAAGTAATTTGATATACAAACCATAATTAGACGTGAATATGCTTCCGACCTCCTGCTGCGGTGATCCCCAGATTTCAGGATTGAGGAATGTTGGATTACCCATCATTGCTATTTGCACAAGTTACCCACACAATGCGGCGGCGCAGGGGAAAGTCCGGGGCAAATATGTGACCCATCATAACCCTTTCGTAAAATTGAAATTTCCTGCAAAGAAAATAACATATTATCAGCTACTTAGAGCGCTTGCGTCTTTTCATTTGAAGTGATGCTTATTGGCTGCCAGATAGAAGAGAAAGAATCACTCCTTTAAATGGGTCATTCCCGTTGACATTCTTCCCAGCGGGAGTCACCGAAAAATATTTATGAGCTCAGCGGCCTGCGAGAAAGAGGATTTCTGTGCTGTTGGCGGGCAAAGGTATCGTCTCGTCGAACCCTCGGAGATTTCGCCATCAATCGCATTCACGGCAGATGAATGGAAAGCCTTTTGAATGAAGTCATGGAAAATTGCAATCCATCTTTTCTCGTCGACGAACTCTTTTATACGCAGCTTAAAGCCACAAAAGAAGCCTCGAGCCGCAAGTGTTTCCCTCTTTTGTCTGCCATTTTGGAGAGAGGACAAACGCCTCCAGGATTGGAATACTAGAACAGGAAACAATTATTGCACACAGTATGTCGAATGTATATCTAATACAAGAGCTTTATCAAAGAAATAGGCCTTTAATATATTATTATTATTATTATTATTATTATTATTATTATTATTATTATTATTATTATTATTATTATTATTATTATTATTATTATTAATCCTTTTATTCACTCCTTCTTATTTATTTACTGATGTAAAATGTAAAATGTATTTACTTGTAAAAAAAAAAAAAAAAAAAAAAAAAAAAAAAACTATTCGCACTTCAAAATGTTTGCTTTGTTCTTGTTTACTGCAAAACTGATATTTATGTTTATGTACAGCACTTTGTATACAGCAACGCATGTTCTTAAAGCGCTTTATAAATAAAGTTGAATTGAGTTGAGTTATTATATTTGTTGTGGTTTTGACTCACTGAATCAACTGTTTCTAAAATTATCATTTTCAATTAAGGGAAAATGTCATTAAAAACAGGTCAAGGTTTTTATTGGCCCTCATTTGCTTGTAGAGTTAATGATGTGGCTGGTGATTATACTATATGGCATATTTCCTATACGTGATATATTAAATAATGAAAAAAATGAACATTACATTTATTATATTAACCAATATCTTTTACTGTATTTTTTTTAGTACATAAATATTCCATAACTCAGATGTATTATGTATACTTACGGAGATGTGTATATTTATGTTCAAACTGCAAATATTATCTGTTCTGAAATGAAACACAACATACCTATAAATGTGTTTATAATATGCGAATGTACAGAGCTGAACTGGCCATCTGGTATACATGGCATCTTTTGGGGCTGATGCGGTGCTAGTTAATTATTATTTTTCCTTCATTTTACCCAAAGACACCGGCCCACAATTTTCTTTTTTTTTTTTTTTTTTTTCTTTTTTTTTAGTAATATTAGTAAGCTATTTTTTATTTCTTTAATTTTTAATTTGCTTTTAAATATCTTTAACTCTGTTTGTGACTGCTTTTAAATGCTATGCTGAATTTTTTGGTTTATTTGTTATGTATATGTTATGTATATGTTTTGTTTTTATGATTATAGTATGGTACGTGAAGCGCAGAGTTTTGTTTACATCTAAATCAATAATTCTGTTTTTTTTTAACTCATTCACTGCCAATGACGACTATAGACGTCAAAAATCCAAGCAATCAGCCAGTGCAAATTTTGACAAGAAACTTGAATTTAGTTTTAGTTATTCATTTTTTTCATTCATAGTTATTAATCCTCATTGTTATTAATAACGATGACAACAATTTCATTGCTAAGTGCTACCATCGTGCATAGTGATCGGTCTTGGTCTTACTGAGACCACAAACTGGGTCTCGACCTCCCGAAGTCAATTGCTCCTTATTTTTGTCAACTAAAGTTGGATTAAAACTCAAATACAATTAGGTGACTAAGTTATGACTAAGGCTTTAATTAAATTTAGTCAGAAGACTATAACGAAAACTAAATTGAAATTGTTTTTTTTTTTAATTAAAATTTTAATTAAAAATTGTCCTTCTTTTTTTTTTTTTCAAAATTAACACTGGCCGTTTGCTTGGATTTTTTACGTCTATAGTTGTCATTGGCAGTGAATGAGTTAATTATTTAACTTACTTATTTCAATTTTTTGGGGCATATTTTATTGGACAGATGAAGGGGAAAGGGCAAGGTTTGTTTTTTTTCCCATCCCTTTGCATAAAGACTGTCAGGCCATGTTTACCGCCCATTTAAGCCTTTAAAAAATAGGTGAAATATTCCAAATTAACGAAACCAAAACAAACAACGCTGTATGTGCTTTTTTTTGGCACAAACGCTCCATCCTGTGCACACGCATGAGAATCCAGAAAGGCAGGAAGAAAGAGAAGGTCTGATGATATCAAGGTTCCCATCTGCTGTCAGATCAATATTTTGTGCAATCCTTGTCTGTTTACCCTCCGCGTCTGTGCCGAGCATACCAAGCCGCTGCGATGTTTGAGCATGTGACTGTGTAATAACGGCAGACTAATAGCCATTGGCAATATCTGTCGCTTGACCCAGTGCGCCTCTGCCTAATTGATCTCGAGATTAACATCAGACACATCAGTCAAGGGTTAACCTTTCCGTTAGCTGCACTGTCTTTGCTGTGGATTATCAAGCAATTGGAAGTCCGACAGCGAGAACGAGCAGACAACCGTTTTCAACAAAGGAAATCAACAACAATGGTGGAATTGTTGCCACTTTTTTCGATGCGCCGTCGACTTTTCCCACCAAGTTTATCTTCACACAATCTTAACTTCTCGTCTTCTTGGAGTAATCTTTCCCGCTGTGTGCCTTCCTTCACAAAAAGCGCCCGTTTCATCGGCGCAGACGAACCGACCGAGGTCTGGCCGGCCCCGCTAACTTCTCTCGGCCTATATGTACACTTGGTCCGGCTATGTAAACTTTGACATGTGGGTGTCAATCTCTCCCATATTTACCATGGGCTTTATCAGACCGTGATTAGTTTCCCGAGCAAATTTGGAGGTAAAAAAGAAAAAAAAAAAACACACCGCTAGCGGCGTGTAAGCCAACAGCGCGTGCGCCACCGTCGGGCAATGCATATTTACAAGAGTCCGGCTATGTTTTGCTAAGGCTTTCTCTTGTTAGGTACGTGTCAACTGAGGGCTTCGGCAAGAAGCGGGGCTTTATCAACAAGCCAGGAAAGGGCGCGTTCACGCACGCCGGTTCATGTTTGTTAGCCGAGCTCGTTCCTGGAGTAGAACTGTAAATACCGTCGCCGCATGTAAACAGGCGGCTGTCGCTGAAACAATCGCAAAATTATCAACAGTGGGGAGTGGAAGCCCCCTAATGCACTAACACAAAAGGGGGAGTCGAGTCTATAGAAAACATGACTGATGGGATTATTTCCATTTATTGCATTAGGAAAACAACAGCATAGGACATCCTAAGATTGAACTTGATAGGATTATATTTGTGGACACTGGTCAATGACATACGAGGGCCCTAAGTGTTTGCCTCAAACAAATGGTCCCCCACTAAACGTGTACTCAAGCCAGAGTAAATTTGATTGCGGTGGACGGAGAGAGGAGTTAGAGGGATGGTGGCGTGGTGGCGTGGGGGGGGGGGTGACCCGGCCGTTCCTGTAAATAGCGGAGAAAGAGAAACATTTGCTATGACGCGGAAAAGCAAAGATGGAAATCGCATGCAAATGTTGGCGGATGCGACGACGTCGTTTGCGCTTGGAGACCTCGTGGAATAATAATCGTGACCTCGCCGGGTATTTTCCTCCTGGTCTGGTGCAATTTGAATGATTCGGGTTTGATTTCAATGAACTATGGTGGTAAAAAAAAATAATTTTTGTTATATTGAGAGCAGTGGAGATTTTATTCTGATGCTCCAAATCATTTCATATGTTTACATGCCATCAATAATAATATTGGCAAAATTCGGGTTTTGAAAGGCCATGTAAACATGCACAAAAATACAAATATTTTCAAAAACCCGAATAAGATCCGTGACTCTAACCCGAATATTTGGGCATATAAATTAGGGTACTTCCTTTAAAAGTGAAAGTCAACCCCACAATTTTTTTACAATATGTTATGTGTGACCTCACTAGTCTAAACATGTGCTTCCGCATTTTTGAAAAAGTTTAGTGGGCAATCCGGTTCAGGACAGTCCAAGTATTTTTTTTTTACGATCCTTTGTGTCACAAAGTGCTCGCCGAAAGGTGGGCCTCCATCAGTCAATGACGGGGCCAATGATAAACGGGCTTATCTTGAATGTTTCAGAAAGCAGAAGTTAACCTAAATATTGACCGCATATAAACGTAGTCTGAATACATGTTTCTAGCTGAGCCTAATGTAAAGTTAACACTCCTCATCCGTCTAATAACCACCGCTACAAAGACCGTATCCAAAGTTATTAATGTTCGACGTTCTGCCTCCCATGTTACCTTCCCGTCTGGACCAATCCCAGCCCCGCTCAGCGTGGTGTCATGGTAACAGAACAAGTGTGTGGTCCCTGTTTAATAAACGTGGCCGGAGCGGAGCGGAGAGGAGAGGGTCCCATATTGACCACTCCAGAAGAAGATTAAACGCTGGTGACATTTCCGAGGGGGAATTTGCAATTTCCACAAATATGAGGGCATCCTCAAAGCCGGCATGACAGCACATAAAATCAATACAAATAACCTGAATGTCTAATACCTTGATCCCTGTTAGTGGAGGGATGCATTACAACTAAGACACTGGGAAGTGGGAGACGGAGACCCCCCCCACACCCCCACACCCGCCTCCGGGCTCACTGCTGATTCCCATCGACTGTCTCCAGGCCAAACACACGCGCAATAACAATTAGGTCGCTCCTTTCTCACATAAAAAAAAACATCCGTAACACGCACTCCTCTACGTGTCAAAACGATCAGGAAAGATGCACCTGATTGTGTCCCATCTCTTTCTGGCTGAAAAAAAAAAAAACATTGGGCAGCTGGTAAAAGAAATGCTGAAATGGCACACGACGTGATTCCCAGAGCCAACGTCAACATTCCTATTGATATTCCGACTGTGGAAAAGATATCTTTTGGGAACACATTGGCCACACCCGTTGTGAGTCATCAACTCCAAGCGGGATTAGCGGGCTTACCCCAGATTTAGCCAGGGGGAGACACTGAAAAGAAAACAACTCTCCGTCTTTATATCCTCGCTTCTGTCTGTTGCAAAAGTCACTTCTCTTTTTTTTTTTATTCAGGGAGTGGTGGTGGTGGAGTTGTTGTGGGGATTTGGAGGGTGTGCTGCTGCTCTGTACAGTAGACGTTGAAAGTGGGGAGTTTTTTTTTTTTTTTTTTCTTCAATGAACACAAGGACAGGTAAGGCGAGGCAGGTGGCGTGAAGAGCAGTTGGCTCCTCATCAAAGCAACGCATGCAAACGTCACACCATTTTTTTTTTTTTTGTCTATGGGGAGTCTTCTGAACGAAAAGGCTGCAATTTTTTTTAATCACAATTCTGCTTTACTCATGAAGCTAAAAACAAAATATCCAGTATGTAAAGCAGGGGTGTCCAAACTTTTTCATTTAAGGGCCACATCCAGAAAACCAGAAGGACGCAAGGGCCAATGTTATGAAGACAAATTGTACAAATGATTTATTTGTGCTTTTGCATATTTAGAAAAATGCTACAGTATATAAACACATTCATTTGTAATATGGAAGTAGGGTTATTAAAGTTTTGGAATTTTTCATTTTAGTTTTGATTTTGTTTTGAGTTTTTTTTTTTTTTTATTTAGTCAGTTTTAATTAGTTTTCAGGGTGGTTCTGTTAGTTTTTTTATTAGTTTTAGTTCTTTAATAAATGCTTAGTTTTAGTTTAGTTAGTTTCAGTATTAGTTTCAGTTTTTTTTATGTGTATTACTTGTGCACAATATTTAAAAAACACCACATGGGTGTAACGTCATTATTCCGGTTGATATCCAAATAAATCTACTAAAAATCACATTTAAAATCATCCCCAAAGGCTCATGCATTAAATTAATTACCAAAGAGTAAAACGAAGGACATTTTTGCTATAAGTATAGTTTTATTTTAGTTAGTTTTGTAAAGATAGCATGTAGTTTCAGTTAGTTTTCTTTTTTTTAAAAGCATCTTCGTTTTTATTTTATTTATTATTATTTATTATTCTTATTATTTTATTTCGTTCACGAAATTGTTTTTTGAATTTTAGTTTTTTTCGTTAGTTTTAGTTCACTAAAATAACCTTTAATAGCACCTGTGATTTTCGACACCTTCCCTTCTTACTTTGACCATCTCCAAACATGTTTGTTTTTATTTTATTTGAACTGAGTCAAATGGCATTTTTAGCAAATGCCGCGGGCCACTAATAAATGGACGGCGGGCCGCAAATGGCCCCCGAGCCGTAGTTTGGACACCGCTGATGTAAAGCCTTGTTTTCTTGGGGCAGCTATCGCACTCAGCTGCGCGGCTTCATTTCCTGTTGATTGTCATGTGGCCTTGTCGCAAGCCACTCACTCTACGGCGACGATAACGGCGCACCTGCTGTCTTGAATGTTCGTCCCTCCCACTCTGTTTACAGGTGGCAGGTGGTGGCGAGGGGCGAACAGAAGTGCCACCGCCACGCATGGAAGGCATTTATAGTACTTCGAAACCAGGGCTTTCCGAACTACGGCCCGGGGGCCATTTGCGGCCCGCCATACATTTTTTGGCGGCCCGCGGCAAATACTAAGAATAATTTTTCGATGCTGTTTAAAAAAAAAAAAAAGAGGGTGGATTAAACATTTCTAGCTACGCAAAGACACAAATTCGCAGCTAATAATTCAGTTGCAGAAATACATATAGTTTCATCCACTTGTTTCTTAGTGTCAACGTACAATTTGTGAAAACATCACATGAAATTAATGGTTAAAAAAAAAAAAAAAAGTCTTCAAAAAATTATATCCACTAGACACTCTCATCCTGCTTTTTCTAATCAATTAATTATTTGCATAATTTAAAATGGGGAAAAATGACCGACGGCATATGTAAACATTTAAACTCATTCACTCGCCGCCATTTTCACATTTCGCAATCCCGTTCGCTCCCGGCTGTTTTTACTGGATTTTGACTGATTTTGCAAGGCCCACAGAATATTGTGTTCTATTGCTATAAAAGCATGGAACCCATCAAAAGAAAGATTAAAGTCTCTTCTTTCATCAGGAAAAAAAAGTATGTTTCTATCTGTTTCCGTTTTGCAGCAATTAGCATTAGAAGAGAGCTAAGTTTCATCAGTTTTCACAAATCTGTTTAAAATTGTAAGTATTTGAGCTTTTTTTTGTAGATGGTCCTGGTTGATCTCCTTTGCCCTGCTGCCACCTGCTGGCCGTTTGTGTAATAACTACCATTTCTGCAACCGTTCTTTGCAGTTGAGAGGCTGCATCAAAAGCCTTCTGTATGCTCTAGCATAAAAAAAAATAAAATAAAAAAACAAAACAAAAAAAACACAATGTATAAATACGTCTTTGGGAGACTTAGAACATTAAAAAACGTATTTATACGTTATTGGGAGCAAACGAGTTAAATGCCTTACTTTAATGCATGCAATTATGTTTATTGCGCAAACTCGAACAGCTGCCTTTAACGTAACCATCCGCTGTCGGCTAAAAAGGATCACCTGCGGTCAAAATTAATAGTGTGATTAATCTGTGGTAATACAATGATAATTTTTTTGTGATTAATTCATTAGTTAACGCTTTGACTTTGACAGCACTCGTTTTGTTTCCTTTTCCCGCCCGCCCGTGATGACTGATGGATGTGAGAATGCGAACCCGCCGCTAACGCTTCCCTGTCATGAGGCATTACTGCTCCGCGCTGCGCACGAGGAACCGTTGGAATCCCTCGCCGACTGATATCTTAATCTGCATCTTTCACGAGATAATGAGGTGGTCACCGGGGGGGAGGCTCCCAAGGAATCCAGGTGACCCGTGGCGTCAGGTGAATCGCGGGGGCGGGGGGGTGTTAGCTAACATGCCCGGACAGAGCGTCGTCTCCTCAAACCTTTTGCTTTTCTTTCGCAGCCGAAAGCCAGAGGACAGCGGAACGTTTGAAAAGCCATGCCCTGGTTAAAGCTGCCATCATCATTACGCTAAGAGGCTGAACTGTGGCGGCGTAATGTGTGTGCTGAGTTCCTCGCTGTGTTTGAAGGGCCCTCAGCACAAGTGTGTCTGCTGTTGACACTCGCCATTTAATATTGTTTGAATTTTTCATCGAGATCCCGAGCAGTGTTATAAGAGCCCTTTTGTTTTCCGACGTGTTTGTACATTCTTTGTGCGCTTGTTTGCGGAGCCATTAGCAACCGTATGTAGCCAGAAACGTCACAAAGTTAGCATGATGTTAAATTCGGATGCGCTATTAGCGTTAAATATTAGCGTCGTGCTAATATTTGATTTGGGTCAAATATGATCCGTCGTGGTGGTCCGCCAGGCGGGACTTTTCATCTTTTGACTGGACATCCAGTTGCAGACATCCCCGTAGCCGCTTTCCCCCGTCATTGTGCGGGCGACCCCGACGCGGCTCGTGAATGCAGGTCACAGCAGGTTGGCCACAAAGCCGGCTGAAAGCGGGGTTTTGTGCGCGGCCCTGAAAGAAAAGCGCACGCGATTAAAAACAGCCTGCCCCTCCTGTCAATGCGTCGCCATTAAAAACAGCTGGGCCGGCTCCTGCCTGCATTGAGCCACATGATGAAAGTTGATTCTCTCTTTGTTGCCGCTATCTTGTCACAACTCCTCCCTTTACCGCCGCCCCTTTGTTGGCCGCTTTGTGCTCGCGCCATCGCGGAGGCAAAGTCAGCCTCATAAAAAGAGTTCATTTTGGATTCACGGGCCTCCGATGAACACTGGGGACTTTCCTTTTTGTGCCGTCATCCATAAATTGATGCTCACTCACTGTGGTGCTGTCAGTCGGGCCTCAAAAGAATTCTTTATCAAGCATTTCCTACTGATTCCCCTCGGACACGTTTTGTCAATCGGCCGTGTCGGTAATCGGCCTAATCGCGCTCGGCTGCCTCTGAGGCTGCCAGGACAATATATTGTGGCTCCTCTGCTAATTTAACTCATTTACTCCCAATAACGTATAAATATGTTTTTTTCTTTTATGTTCTAAGTGTCCCATAGACGTATTTATAAGTTTTTTTTTGTTTTGTTTTTTGTTTTTTATGCTATAGCATTCAGAAGGCTTCGATGCAGCCTCTCAACTACAAAGAACGGTTGCAGAAATGGTAGTTATTACACAAACGGCCAACAGGTGGCAGCAGAGCAAAGGAGGTCAACCAGGGCCAAGTAGAAAAAAAGCTCAATTACTTACAATTTTAAATAGATTTGTGAAAACTGATGAAACTTAGCTCTCTTCTCATGCTAATTGCTGCAAAACGGAAACAGATAGAAACATACTTTTTTTTTTTCCTGATGAAAGAAGAGACTTTAATCTTTCTTTTGATAGGTTCCATGTTTTATAGCAATTGAACACAATATTCTGTGGGCCTTGCAAAATCAGTCCAAATCCAGTAAAACAGCCGGGAGCGAACGGGATTGCGAAATGTGAAAATGGCGGCGAGTGAATGAGTTAATTTACACCACTGCAGGAGGAAACAAATAATCTATCAATATGTTTTGGGGGGTTTTAATATATTGCAAGTGTTAGCATATCAATCATAGCAGCTTGTCAGAGGCTTTTGTGGGTGCATGCGTGTTTGCGTCTTGCTGTCACTTACGACACATTAGTGCTTTCATTGAGTCCTCAGAGTCGACAGGTAAAAGTAAACACAGAGGATGCCACCCATGGAGATGCTGTCAGTGGCTGCAGTGAATCGCATCAGCACTACCTGAGCAGTCAGGCCCTCCAGGGGTTAATGGAGGAGGAGGAGGAGGAGGAGGAAGGGCTCCTCTCCATAACAGTAACTCCTCCTTTCTATGCAGGTTAGTCATTTTCTACCTGTCTTTATTGTTGTCCCCTCATTCACCATCCCCTATTTTACTTTACGTTCTGATGGCAAAGTAAGTACAGGGACTTAGACTTAGACTTAGACTTGGCTTTTATTGATCCCTTTGGGATGGCTCCCTCTGGGAAATTTACATGTCCAGCAGCAATGAGAACAGATAATAAAATAGAAAATAATTCAATCAATCAATAAATAAGGTTATTACACCAGAGATTGAATTAATAATGATAACAATAATAAATAAATAAATAAATAAATAAAAATTCACTCAATCGATAAATAAGGTTATTACACCAGAGATTGAATTAATAATAATAATACAAATAAAAATAAAAATAAATCAATAACGAGATACACCTGGACGAAAGAGCTGATTGGTTGACACAAGGTGGAAACAAAAAACGAATGAGCTGACATGGACTGGAGACACAAGAAAACAACACAGAGCATTCCGGATTTTGAAGGGTTGAGTTGGTGCGTATTATTCACCGTATTTTACAGGGTACTGCAAAAGCCTAATATTAAAATAATACATCCCGAACAATATCAATATTGACTTTTATTAGACAGGGAGTATATATGGACCAAACTAAACTGTGAATAGCAAAAATTCACACCAAAAAATTTCATGCTGCATATAATTACCCTGAAAAAATATAAAATGTGAATAAGCAGGAAATTGTGTTGAAAAGAAAAACACCATTACAGGAAAAAATCTGATCCTATATTTGTCATTTTCTTTCATTTCTCTCTCACGCACACACATCCATCTCCGCCTTCTTCTGTTCTTTTGTTCCATCTCTCTGTCTGCTTTGGCTGCTGCTGCTGCTGTTGTGTTGCTGATGGAAGGGATTGTCTGGTTTTATTAATATGACAGGTGAGCCTGCCCAGCTGCTACCTGTGCGTGTGTGCGTGTGCGCGCGTGTGTATGTCGCAGCCAAAAAAGCGGCAGCTGTCTCATACACGCAACATCCGTGCATGGAAGCCACCCACACAGAAAAAAAAATATATATATATAAAATATTAATATTAAATTATATTATATATATATATATATATATATATATATATATATATATATATATATATATATATATATATATATATATTAATATTAAATTATTATATATATATATATATATATATATATATATATATATATATATATATATATATATATATATATATATATATATATATATTACCCGTGTAATATTCCCATCTCATCTGACATGGCCAATCCCTTCTCTTCATGTTTTGACTCATATGGCGAGGTTCAATAGCTCATATTGACTTAAGCCACTGAACACCAGGGAGATGCTCTGTATTCATAAAAGAGGCAGGCAGGGAGACAATGGACTGAATAGAATGGTTATTTGGGACTTGCGGCTGTTTGGTTCTATGTGTGTGCGTGTAGAGCTGGAAGTGATCCTCGTCTGTCGTTGACTGCAGCTCACGCGTGACGACGGCAAGCCCAGAGAGGTCTTCCACCTGAGTTGCTCCATTACCTGAGTGGACCAACTCTGCGTCACAGCCCCCTGTGGGGTGAAAATTGCGCTAAGTGCTCCAGCCCAACAGGCGTCAGCGAGTGTGGGTTTGTTTTTGCTGCATTATTGGGTCTACATGTTTGTAAAATACAATTCTAACCTAAACTCTAAAGCCAATTCTTGACCCTCAAAAAGACACAAAAGCCACAAAAATGTACCCACTGAATGAAACCCTTTCGCCACAGTTAAACTCATTCACTGCCTTTGACAAGTATACTCGTCAATTGTATTTTTTTTAGAGCGGGGATAAATGGGGTCGAATCTGAGCATGCTCCACTGTAAATATCAAACTTGGAAACAACTTTACTGATGCCCAACCACCGGTGGATGACATCATTGCCCCATTTTATACGAAATACAGTTTCAGAGTCCATGGCGGCGAAATGGCTGTATTTTGGCAAACCGACATTTTTCTGCTGTCAATTATAAAAGAACGGGACGGGGCAAAAAGTAGGGAGTCTATTCTGTCATTTGGTAAATTCGGTTTATACATAATTATTGAACGTAATATCACATGGGTGTTAAAAATTTTGACATTTTCTAAAATGGCTGGCAGTGAATGAGTTTAAAAAAAAAAAAAAAAAAAAAAAAAAAAATCAGTTGTCTC